>NW_021703774.1:66206000-66207526 GCF_005190385.1 Monodon monoceros | reverse complement strand
CACACACACACACACACACACACACACACACACACACACACACACACTGTGTAGGCTGCCAGGCATATGGCCCCTTTGTGCCCACACAATGGAGGCCCTGCCTGTGCCCCTTTCCAGTCTGGGCACAGGGCTCCTCTCCCTCATTTCACCCACCTTCCTTCCTTCCCAATGCAGTGTCCGACTTCTCTGCCTTCTCTTCTTCCTCTTTCTGGAAGGCCCCTTAGGCCACCCCCTTCCTTCATCTTTCTGACTCTTTCTTGCTTTCTTATGTCCTTTCCTAAGCTCTGGAAATCCAGCTGGGTAAGGATTGGGGACGGAAGAAAGAAGCTAACAGGAAGGTTAGTTCTCAAATGCTGGTTCACCAGAGAGAAGAAGGAAGAGAGCAGAGAGGGAGTTGGGGAGAAGGGAGGCAGTGTGATGGCCGCAGCAGAAGCAGCAACATTGTGCTAGAGGAGAGAGAAAGCTCATACCAGGCAGCTGGGGGATGTGAGCCCCAGCTCCATACTTACCTTTTGCGCTTTGTGCCATAATGAGCAAAGCACACGCCTCCCCGGGCCTCAACTTCCTCACCTGCAAAAAGGGGAAGATAATAAGACCTGCCTCAAAGGCGTGTTATGAAGGTCAAACAAGATCATCGTGGCAGTGCTTAGCATGATAAGTTCTCACTTAGGGTACCACAGGGGCAGCGAGTAAAAGGGCCAACCTGTACTGTTGCACGGTCTGTGCACTGTACAATGTGCCAGGCCAGGGCAGTGAAGGGGCCTGATATCCAGCTCTTGTTCCACCACACCAGTTGTGCCACTGGTGCCAGTGAGGATGTATGCATCCTTCAAGAGGTGGCCTTAGAATCAAGTCCCTCATGTGGGCTCCTGAGCATCAGTCAAGAGTCCAACCAAAAACTTAGGAGTCCCGACCACCTTGGAAACCAAGATAGAGTGGGAGGGGACAAGAGGCTGTGGATCCCTTAGCTCAGGCTTCTCTGGAGAGTTGGGTAGAGCCAAACTCTGAAATCTGCTAAACTGAGGATGGAGACATAGCAGCTGACGAAAAACGGGGTGGGTGCTGAAGAAACAGAAAAAGAGGGAGGCCCGGGTGGGGGAATATGATCAGAACGCTGTGCTGGGCGGACCTATTGCTCCTCCTCTTCCCCTGTTCCCTCCCTTAAGCAAGTTTCTCTAAGCCGGGTCTGATTATTGCTTATGGAGCACTGCCCCCTGCTGTCCGTGATTAGAGATGTTCTCACTCTTCCCTCTGGCTGGGAGCTGCTAAGAAATGGGAAATGAGAAGATGGTGCTAGACTGGGGACAGAGGGCGAAGGAGATGTGGTGGGACCTGCAATCCAAAGTTCTCTTCTTGTCAGAGGTTTCTGGAAGGTGGATGAGGGTTGATTGCTGTCTAGGGATAAATGGTGTTTCATTTACACATATTAATGGTTTATAATTTTCGGATCAATTTTTTCCTGTGTCCATTTCATTCAGGGTGTGTGTGTGTGTGTGTGTGTGTGTGTGTGTGTGTGTGTGTGTGTG
>NW_021703774.1:66010699-66205990 GCF_005190385.1 Monodon monoceros | reverse complement strand
TGTGTGTGTGTGTGTGTGTGTGTGTGTGTGTGTGTGTGTGTGTGTGTTCTACTCTGAGGGTGCTTGCCTGCTTCTGTGGTCTCTGTATGCACATACATCGGTGTGCTTGTTTTTGTGCCATTTTTCATGTCGGAATCTGAGTGACAACTGTCAGGTATGGCACGGAGACCTGAGGCTGTTTAACTTCCTCTCCTTCCCTCTAGGTTTTTTGTTTTGTTTTGTTTTTTACTTTTTATTGGAGTATAGTTGATTTTTACAATGTTGTGTTTGTTTCAGGTATACAGCAAAGTGAATCAGTTATACATATACATATATCTACTCTTTCTTAAGATTCTCTTCCCATATAGACTATGACATCCTTCCTTCTAGGTTTTACCTCTGCCTTCCAGCTCCATCAGCCACATGGTTATTTACAAGTGACAGACTTTTGCTGGCTTCTGCCCTGCTTTGATCATTCCAAGAGCAGAGCCTTGTTCCGCTTTAACCTGGGACTCTTGGGTTTAACCTGCTTCCCGAGTGAAGTGAGAGGAGAGGGAGAGCCCTGAGATCAGCACCCCTTTGCCATCCACCTCTCTGCTGTCCTTACTGGCATTTAAACTCCAGCCTTCTCCTTTTACAACCTTGTAGCTGTCTCCTTCACCAGTCACTCCCATTTTATTCAGTGCACCATACATTTATTAACTAGCCAATGTGTGCCTGACACTGTTCTAGGTTCTGAAATACAGGCCCAGGCTCTCCTCAGTATCTACTGGGGAGACAGACATGGAAACACATCCGTTTCCTGAGGGTGAAAAGCATATGCAAGAATCAGAAGTCAGTATGAACTCAGAGGGAGTGCTGGGGAAGGAGGGAGCAGGTAAAACCTGAGCTGGGCTTCAAAGACTGAAAGGGATTTGCCAGGTCTGTGAAAGTGCTTGCAGAAAATTCTGCGGTGTGCTGTCAGGAACCCCCTTTGCAAATTTCCTCCTTCACTGGACAGGGCGTTCACCTCCCCAGATGCAGGAGTGTTGACTCACAGCCGAGGAGTCTCTCTCCAGGAATTGCTGTTGGAGGAGGAAAGCTGCCTTGCTTAAGGCTGCACTCCCTCCCTAGGCAGTGTACATGCAAGGGCTGCTTGGTGCATGGGGCTACACAGCCCCATTCCAGGGACAACCGTGAAGGGCTGTCCCAGCTTGAGATCGCCCATGGGATTGCCAGAGGCCTCTACTGCAATCCCATTGCCTTTCAGTTTAGCTTTCTGCTTAATACAGCCTCTCTCACACCTCACAGGCATTGTCTCCTGAAAGCATCCTCCGGCATACACCTCAGAGTGTAAGAATCTCTTTCCCAGGGAAGTCTACCTGAGACAGCGATATTCCAGGTAGAATGCACTGTAGGTACGAAGGCATGGAGGCCTGAGGAGGCTTTGTGAGCAAGTGCACACCATAACCAGTTTGGTATTGTTAGGACATAAAATACAAGGGGCTGGTGGGACAGGAGAGTGATGGAGAACGGCGGGAGAGGTAAGCAGGGGCCAGGCAGGAGAGGCCTTATGTGTCATCCTAGGGAGCCTGTCCTTCGCCACATAATGATGGGAAACCAATAAATGTTGTCAAGTAGGGTGGATAAATGCCGTCAGATTTACATTCTAGAAATGTCACTTTAAGGACGGTTCTGAAGACAGATGAGCAAGGGTAAGATCTGTGCAGGGAACAGTTTTAGAAGGCTATTGCAAGGTCAGCTGAGAGAAAAAGAGTCTGTTTAAGCAGTGGCAGAGGGAATGGAGAGGAGAGGACAGATTTAGGAAAAGCTGTTTATATGTGGATTCAACAGAACTTGGCGATTTATTAAATGTGGGAGGCTAGAAGAGAACTCCCAGGTTTCTGTCTGGGAAGCCTGGATGAACAGTGGTGCTGCCTTCCAAAATAGACCAGATAGGAGGAGAAACTGTGAGGGATTGTGGTGGGGTTGGTGGCAGCAGTGGTGACGTACTAAGGACACATTGAACAAGAGCTGTTGAGGAGTCTTCCCATGGAGTGTCCAGAAGGAAGTTGGCTCTCTGGGTTTGTGACTAAAGAGTTGGACCTCTTTGCTAGGACGTGTCACAGAAATCTCCAACTCCACATCCCCAAACTGGCCTCTTTATTCTCTCCTCCCCTCATCCCGACTTCTCCCTTGTTGCTCCTCAAATGACTAAATGGCACCATCAGCATTCAATTGCCCTGGCTCCCACCTCCAATCCATCATCAACATCCATGCATTTTGGCTTCTAAACGAGACTTGGAGCCGTTTCTTTATTTCCACCAGTACCACCCCTGCTTTCCTTTGTCTGGACTAGCGCAGTTGCCGAGCTGTCTCCCTGCCTCTTGGCCCCCTCTCCTTAAATCCACCCTCCAGACTGCCATCAGAGTGACCCTACCCCCAGTGCAAATCTAATCACGACAGTTCTAGACTAAAATCCTTTTAATGGCTCCCCATTATTTCTTGAATAAAATCCAAATTCTTCAACATGGCACGGAATTCCCTTCATGGTGCAGCTGCTGCAAGTCTTTCCACCCCGACTGCTATTCCATCCTTCACACTTTGTCCTCTAACATTATAACGAGCTCTCTGGCACGCTCCACATTGTTCCTAACTTCTGTGCCTTTGCTCCTACTTCACCTATGTAGGTCCTACTCATCCTTCAAGACAACAGAGATTTCCCGTCTTCCAGGAAACCCTCCGATACCCTTCCTGCTCCCCCTTAGCTTTCTATGCACATCTCTATGATTGCCCTCCCCACATTGAATGGTACTGAGATCATTTACCTACTGTCACATGGGTTTTGGTGTGCCTTGGGTGGGTTACTTGAAATCTCCAAACATCTGTTTCCTTACTAGAGATAACATATTAAGCCCTTAGCCCCATACTAGTGCATAACAAAGCTCAATAAATGGTGGTTATATTAAGACAAATTATGGCTTTTATTACCTTCCACTTCAGTTTTCTGTATTGTCCCAGCATCTACCTGTTACCATTCACCTTGAGAATACGTATTCATCTATTCCAGTCCATTTGACATTTCAGACGGGGTTCTCATATGTTATTTTCCTCTGGAAGCTGTGTCTTATCTTTTCACTCCACTGGAAGCCATAGGATTACTCATTTTTAAAAAGCGTTTAAAAAATTACTGGACTTCCCTGGTGGCGCAGTGGTTAAGAATCCACCTGCCAATGCAGGGGACACGGGTTCTGTCCCTGGTCTGGGAAGATCCTACTTGACGCAGAGCAACTAAGCCCATGCACCACAACTACTGAGCCTGCGCTCTAGAGCCTGCGAGCCACAAGTACTGAAGTCTGAGTGCCTAGAACCTGTGCTCCGCAGCAAGAGAAGCCACCACAATGAGGAGCCCATGCACCTCAACAAAGAGTAGCTCCCACTTGCTGCAACTAGAGAAAGCCTGCACGCAGCAACGAAGACCCAATGCGGCCAAAAATAAATTTAAAAAAATTTAAAAGGCAAGTTAAAAAAAATTACCTAAGTAATATATGCCTATTGTAACAAATTCAAATAATACTAACATACGTACATAGAGTTAAAAGTAGATGTACCAACTGTGTAGGTATGAATTACATACCCTTCCCCCAAAGAAATCTGTATTAACCATTTGGTCTGAACCATCTTTCCAAACTTTACATTACAAATGTATATAAATACATAGGTGCATGCATTTAAAATTATAGTGTACATTTACTGTTAGACTTTAACTTAATATGTACTGTTACTTTTTTTTAAACAACACACTATAAAAATCTTCTTTATCTGTACATACAGACTAACTTCACTTTTTAAACTTCTGCATAGGACATATGTATGATAATTCATATAACCATCCTCCTGCTGATGGACATTTAGGTTAATTCCAATCTTTTGTTATTAATAATGCTGCAGTGCATATCATTCTATGCATACATTTGTGCACTTATGTATATATTTGCTCACGCAAATGTGAGCATTTTCGGAGGGTAGATTCTTAGAAATGGAACCGCTGGATTCAAGAGAATGAACATTTAAAATTTTGATAGATTCTTCCAAATTGCCCTCCAAAAAGTCTTTATCGACCTCCACTATTTCCAACCATACATGAGAGTCTACATTTCTTCACACCCTTCATAGCAATGGATATTATCATTCTTTTTTATTTTTTCCAACTTTACGGGCAAAAGAAATATCAAATTTTTCTTTAATTTGAATTTTCCCTATTTGAGGTTGATGATAATAATTTCATATGTTTATTAGATAATTTCATATGATTATTTCATATGCTTGTAATTTCATATGCTTATAATAATTTCATATGCTTATTTGTATTTATTCTGTGAATTGCCTGTTCATATCATTGGCCTATTGAAAAAAACTATTTATTTTTTATTTTTTTAAATTTTTGGGTGAAGTAGAAAAGAACAGCTTTATTGCTTTGCCAGGCAAAGGGGGACACAGCAGGCTCGTGCCCTGAAAAACTGTGTGCCCCAACCTGGGGGGATTTGGTGAGGAGTTTTATGGCAATAGTTCAAGAGTGGGGTTGCTGATAAGGATCAGGGTGCACGCAGGACCTGCACTCCTTTAGCCTAGTCTCAGGTGGTCTCCTCATGAGCTTCTCTGGTTCTCGAGTGAAAAAAACTGTTTATTTAAAAAAATTTTATGCAATATTTTTTCTTTTAAAAAATACAATTGAGTTTAAGGAAAACAAAAATGTTTTTGTTCTTCTTTTGTTCAACTGCTATAATCAAGTTAATTCCTCAGTTTGTTGCACGGTAAATAATTCGTCCATGCCTCCCTTTTTGTTGCTTCCTCTTCCCATCCTCGACCCTATTTTCCTTGCCACCCCTCCCATAGGAATCTACTCATTTATTTAGTGCATGTGTTTGAATCTCCCTTTCATCCCTTTATTGACTCGTATGTATCCATGATCTGTACATTACATTATTTTACATGTTTTTATATTTCAGGACAATATTGTGATGTACATCTCAGTCTGTTTCTTTTACTTTTCCTTTTCTTTTTTATTCCTACTGAGCATTGTGTTTTAAAATTCTATTCTGCTTTTCTTATGAGATGGAATTTAAAACACAATATATGGTGAACTAGTTCTTTTTTTATCTGCATATACCATATGTGCATTCTATCAATACCATGTACTTATTATATAAGATTTTTCTCCCCCAGTTTTTTTCTGCAATGGATATCCTTGAATATGTCAATTTATTTATCCTTTGCAGGGTCATTTTTTTTTTTAACATTTATTATTATTATTTTTTTATAAATTTATTTATTTATTTTTGGCTGCGTTTGGTCTTTGTTTCTGCGCACTGACTTTCTCCAGTTGCGGCGAGAGGGGGACCCTTTTTGTTGCGGTGCACGGGCTTCTCACTGTGGTGGCCCCACACCCCGTTGTGGAGCAGGGGCTCCAGGGGCGCGGGCTACAGTAGTTGTGGCATGGGGGCTCAGTAGTTGTGGCTCACAGGCTCTAGAGCGCAGGCTCAGCAGTTGTGGCGCACAGGCCTAGTTGCTCCGCAGCATGTGGGATCCTCCCGGACCGGGGCTCGAACCCAGGTCACCTGCATTGGCAGGCAGATTCTCAACCATCGCACCACCAGGGAAGTCCCTGCAGGGTCATTTTTGTCATACACGCCTAGGAATGGAACTGGATTAGAGACTATATACATATTCAATTTTATGAGATACTTCTAAATTGTGCTACAAAACATATCAACTCATCTTTGCACACGGCAGCTTGTGATGATCTCTATTTCCTACCACCTCACTAGCATCTGATATTAGCCAGCTTATAAATTTTGCTGTTCAGGTAGATGTAAAGTCATAAGTATTCTTTTATTGTTTTGTTTGATTGTGGGGAATTTTCTAATTGATTGCAGTATCTCTAGGATTATAGGATTGTAAAATCTATAAGATTATGGATACTAACTCTTTTGCCATGCAGAACATTTTTATTTAGTCAAATTTATAGTTTTTTTCTTCTCTGGATTCTGTATTTGGAGCCTTGGCCTTCCCTGCTCCAAGATCAGAAGATAAAAAAAGAAACTCCACTGCTTTCTTCTAGTAGTTATATTATTATTATTGTTTTGGTGTTGTTGCTGTTTATCTTTGGTCCTTTGATCTATCTGCATTTCATTAGATATAAGAAATGAGGTAGGAATCCAACTTTGCTTTCTCCCAATGGTTACCTAATTATACCAATACCATTTATTGAACAATCCATCTTTTTTTAAATTAAAAGAGTAATTCTATTTTTTCCTTTGCAATATTTTTATATATTACTTTTTTTTTTTTTAGTTTTGAGAGTTCTTTATATAATCTGGATACAAGTTCTTTATTAAATACGTGATTTGAAAATACTTCCCCCCAGTCTGTGACTTGTCTTTTCACCTCTTAGAAGTGTCTTTTGAAAGCACAAGTTCTTAATTTTGGTAAAGTCCAATTTATCATTTTATGTCTTTTATGGACCATGCTTTTAATGTCACATCTAAGAGATTTTTTTCTAACCAAAGGTCACAAAGACTTTCTCTTATGTTTTTTTCTGGAAGTTTTATGTTTTACATTTAGTTTTGTGATCAATTTTGAATTAATTTTTGTGTATGATGCAAGGTGTGGATTGACATTCTTTTCCTGGGCATGTAGATATCCAACTGTTGTATATTAAAAAGACTATCTCTTCTCTACTGTACTGCCTTTGCACATTTGTCAACAATCAGTTGACCATATGTATGTGGATCTATTTATGAACTCTCTATTCTGTTCCATTGATCTACTTGTCTTTTTTTATGCATATGTTACATTGTCTTGATTACTGTAGCTTTATAATAAATCTTGAATTTATATAATATACATCTTTCAATTTTATTCTCCTTTTTCAAAGTTGTTTTGGCTGTTCTAGGTATTTTACATTTCCATATAATGTTTAGAATCAGATTGTCAATTTCTATAAAAAAGAAAAGATTGCTGTGATTTTGTTTGGGATTGCATTGAATCTTTAGATCACTTTTGGTAGAATTGAAATCTTATCAATATTGAGTCTTCCAATCCATGAACAATGTATACCTTCCCATTTATTTAGGTCATCTTTAATTCATCTGAGCAATGGTTTGTAGTTTTCAGTGCACATCTTTTTTTTTCTGGCCGCTCCACCCAGCATGTGGGATCTTAGTTCCCTGCACCAGGGATCGAACCCATGCCCCCTGCATTGGAAGTGCAGAGTCCTAACCACTGGACTGCCAGGGAAGTCCCTCAGTGCACATCGTTTGTCACACTTACCTTAAATATTTTATATTTCTGATGCTATAAATGGTATTTTTAAATTTAATTTTTTGAGTGTTCATTGCTAATGTTATGGGTTAAATTGTGTCCCCCCCCCCCCACTGCAAGAGATATGTTAAAATTCTAACCTCCAGTACCTATGAATGTCAACTGATTTGGAAATAGGTTCTTAGCAGATGTAATTAGAGTTAAGATGAGGTCATACTTAAGTAGGGTGGGGCCTTAATCCAATATGATTGAAGTCTTTATAAGAAGAGGGAAATTTGGACACAGACATGCAGAGAGGGAAGATGATGTAAAAATCCACAGGGAACAGATGGCTGTGTGACAGCAGAGGTAGAGATTGGAGTGATGCATTTACAAGCCAAGGAACCCATGGCTTGCCAGAAAACAACAGAAGCTAAAAAAGGCAAGGAAGGATTCTCTCCTAGATCCTTCAGAGGGAACATGGCCCTGTCAACACCTTGATATCAGATCCCTAGCCTCCAGAACTGTGAGAGAATACATTTCTGCTGTTTTAAACCATCCCAGTTTGTGATACTTTGTTATGGGCAGCTCTAGGAAACTAATACAGCTAGTATGCAGAAATATAATTGATTTTTGCGTATTGATCTCGTATCTTGAAAACTTGCTAAACTCAGTTATTAGTTCTAGTAACTTTAAAAAAATATTCCATTGAGTTTTCTATAAAGATGATTATGTCGTTTCTAAATAAAGACAATTTTACTTCTTCTTTTCTAGTCTGCATACCTTTTTTTTTTTCCTTATTGCACTTGCTTGAACCTCCAGTATAATGTTGAGTAAAAGTGGTAAGAACATACATCCTTGCCTTTTTCCTCATCTTAAGAGAATCAATCTTTGAATATAATGTTATCCGTAGTTTTTTGTAGATGCCCTTTATCAGGTTGAAGAAGTTCCCTTCTGTTCCAAATTTATTGAAAGTTTTTTTTTTAATCAGAAATTGATATTGAATTTTTGTCAAATGTTTTTTGATAGATATTGAGATGACCATGTGTTTTCCTTCTTTTTGTTTTTTCTTTTTTTAATCTTTTAAAATGTTTTCAATGTTTCATATGTTAAATCCATCTTGCATTTTTGGTCATGATGTATTATCCTTTTTATACAGTGTTGGATTTGATTTGCTAAAATTTTGTTAAGGATTTTTTGCAACTATTCATACTGGATATTGATATGTAGTTTTCTTGTAATTTCTTTGTCTTATTCTGGTGTCAGAGCAACACTGGCTTTATATAATGACTTGGGAAGTATTCCCTGTGCTTCAGTGTTCTGGAAGAGTTTGTATAAAATTGGTGTTGTTTCTTTTTAAAATATTTGGTAGAAATAACCAGTAAAGCCATTTACACCTTGTGTTTTCTTTGTGGGAATCTTTTATATTTCAATTCAATTTCTTTAATAGCTATAGGGTGATTCAGATTATCTATTTCTTCTTGAGTGAGTTTGACATTTTGGTACTTTCATGGGATTTTTACATTCATCTAAATTGTCAAATTTATTGGCATAAAGCTGTTCATAATATTTTTCTATTATCCTTTTAATATCTTTAGAATCTGTAGTGATGTCACCTCTCTCATTACTGATACTAGTCATTTGTATTTTTTTTCTTGTTTTTCTGATCAGTCTGGCCAGATTTATCTATTTTACCTATCTTCTCAGAGAACTAGCTGTTGATTTCATTGATTTTTCTCTATTAATTTTCTGTTTTCTATTTCATTGATTTCTACTTGATCTTTATTATTTCCTTTCTTTTACTTACTTGCGGTTTAATTTGCACTCTTCCCCTAATTTTGTAGAGTGGAAGCTTATATTTTTCACTCGAGGCTTTTTTCTTTTCTACTAATAGGCTGGTAGAGCTGTAAGTTTCCCTTTCAATACTGCTTTAGATACATCCCACAGATTTGATTATGTTGTGTTCCTATCTTCATTCAGTTCAAAAATTTTAATTTCCCTTTTGATTTCTTCTTTTATCCATGAATTACTTAGAATTGTATTATTTACGTTCTAAATATTTGGGGATTTTCTGTATATCTTTCTATTATTGATATATGATTTAATACCACTGTGGCTGGGGAATATATTTTGTATGATCTGATTCTTTTTAAGTTTATCAAGACTATTTTTATGGCCCAATATGTTCTACCTTAGAAAATGTTCCATGTGCACTTGAAAAGAATGTGTATTAAGTTGCTGTTGAGTGGAATGTTCTATAAATGTCAATTAGGTCAAGTGAGTTGATAGTGATGGTCAAGTTCTTTATATCTTTACAGATTTTCTGTCTACTTGTCCTATCAGTTGAGAGATGGGTATTGACATTTATTTTTTTAAATTTTATTTATTTATTTATTTATTTTTGTTGTGTTGAGTCTTCGTTTCTGTGAGAGGGCTTCCTCTACTTGCGGCAAGTGGGGGCCACTCTTCATCGCGGTGCGCAGCGCTCTCACTGTCGCGGCCTCTCTTGTTGCGGAGCACAGGCTCCAGACGCGCAGGCTCAGTAGTTGTGGCTCACGGGCCTAGTTGCTCCGCGGCATGTGGGGTCTTCCCAGACCAGGGCTCGAACCCGTGTCCCCTGCATCGGCAGGCAGATTCTCAACCACTGTGCCACCAGGGAAGCCCGGGTATTGACATTTTTTATTATAATTGTGGATTTGATAGAGCTCAGTTTTTGCTTCATGTACTTTGAATCTCTGTTATTAGGTACATAAATGTTTAGAATTGTTATGTCTTCCTGATGAATTGACCTCTTTATTATTATGAAATGACCTTCTTTATTCCTAGTAATACCTTTGCCTTAGAATCTACTTTATCTAGTATTAATATAGCCATTCCAACTTTATTTTGATTAGTGTTAGCATGGCATATATCTTCCCGTCCTTTTCGCATATTTAAATGGGTTTCTTGTAGGCAGTGTATAGTGAGATAGTACTTTTATAATTCAATCTGATCAGTGCTGCTTTTTAATTGGTATGTTTATACCATTTACATTTAATGTGATTATTGATATAGCTGGGTTTACATTTTTCATCTTGCTATTTGTCATTTATTTTTACTGTTTATCCTTGGTTTATTTTTCTCTCTTTTAATGTCTTTTTCTCAATAACACAAATAACTGAAATTCAAAATATAAAATATGGTAAGAGAGGTTCAGAGAAAAAATTGGGATTTTTAGAGAAGGGAGAGATTAAATTGGCCAAATTGGTGGTGTCAGGAATAACTTAACAGAGAAACTGTCACCTGAATTGGACCTTGAAATAATTTGGGTAAGGGTGATGGTGAATGTAAGGTACACCATTTAGAGGGAATGGGATAGACAAAGGGGATGGAGGCAGGAAAGTATGTATTTGATTCAGAGGAACATAGATCATCCAGATGGTCTGAGGAAGAGTGGCAGGAGATGTGGAAGGTACTTGTGCTGTTGCCAGTTTCCTATGGACATCCTCACCCCTGATGGCCTGCAGATACCTAAGACACCTGTCAAATCAAACACATTATCTGCCTTTCAAACCTACTCTCCCTCAGTAGCTCCTAATTTGATGTGTGGCATCACTATCCTCCTTAATATCTATATCAGAAGCCTGAGTCTTTTTTTTTTTTTTTTTAAGAGTCATCTTAAATGCTTCCTTGTTCCTCAACTCTATCCATCCCACCTGCAGGGCACCTCTGAAATTTGAACTTTCTTTTCTATCCCCCTACTCTTAGAGCCTGCTTGCTCTGTCTTTCTCCTCAACTACTGCATTAGCCTTCTCACTGGTCTCTCTATTTCTAGATCCTTCTTGCTTCCAATCATCCCTCACTCAACAACTAACTCCCTAAATCCTCTGAAAATGGATGGGAAATTCTATGTGCATTTTTCTGGAGAGAGCCTGTAGTTTTCATCAAAGTCTCAAAGAGAGCACCGGTCCACAAAAAGCTAAGATCCATCTGCCCTGTATCTTTATTTCATGTGAAACAATTAATGCTCAGTTAATATGATATAGTTGACAGACTACTGAACAAGAAATCGGGAGACTTAGGTTCCAATTTTGGTGTTGCCAACTAATCAGCTGTATGATTTGGGGGCAGTGGCTTTACCTGCTCCACCCTTGTTTCCTTATCTGTAAAATACAGAAAGATTCCTTTGACATCAAATACTCCAGTTTATCTCCTCTCAGTCTCTTCTCTGTTAGGTTTCAGTAGACAAACATTTACTGTTGTGTCCCACTCACTGAGCCAAGTTCTGAGGGTAGAAAGATACATAAAGCACTGTTTCTTCCACTTCAGAAGCTCACAGAACCAGCTGGGCAGACAGATATGTAAATAAGAAATTACCATACAATGCCATAAAATGCAGAACTCTGGGAGCACAAAGGAGGCTTTCTGGGGAAAGGGGCATCTAACTCTGCTTGGGAAAGTTGGGGAGGAATCAGAGAGGAGACCGCAGTGGAGTCTTGAAGGATGTACAGAATTTTCTAGGCAGAGAGGACAGGGATGGGATTTCAGGCAAAGAAAACACCTCAGAAAGGAAGAGGCAGTAACAAAGCCCTAAGCTGGCAGAACAACCAGTAGATGGGTCTAGTTAGAACGTATGCGTATTGCATGTTTGGGCTTTGAATGCCCAGGGAGCAACAGGAGATAAGGCTGGAGGGGGAGACTCAAAGTCCTTACATAGAGTGCCAAGAAGTTTCGATTTCATCTTGCAGACAGTGGGGAGTCATTGAAGTGTTTTAGGCAATGGAGGGACAGTCTGATTTCTCTTTCAGAAAAATCACACTGGCAACAGATAGAAAGATAGATTAGAAGGGCATGATACAAGTTTGGAAGTGAGAAAGGTCTGAATAAGCCAAGGGATTTGGGATGGGGGAGGGAAGATAATATGTTCCCTTTAAACCTATTATATTTAAAGTACCCAAAAGAATAGGCAATAAAATGTCCAATAGGAAGCTGGAAATTTGAGTCTGATGTTCAGAAGAGAGATCTGGATTTAGGAGCATTAATAAGTAAGCACTAACTGAAGGCAAGGGAGAGAATGACATTACTTTGGGGGAGGATGTAGGGTGAGGAGTAAAGGGGCCAAATGCTGAATTCTGGGAAATATCGATATTCAAAGTCAGGAAGAGGAAAGATATTGAGAGGATGGCTGGGTTGCAAGGAGCTGAGGAATGAAGGATAGTGGTGAGGAACCTACTCTTTTGAGAAGACTGGATGATAAGAAAAGAAGAGAGGGCTGAAGCAAGAGGAGGGTGCAGAGTGGAGGGAGGTATTTTATTTTGCTACAAGAGTTTGAAGTTAGATACAGTAGAGATTGGGGATAACGAATGGAGCTGGGAAAGGATAGGATCTAATGAAACCTGGGGGGATTAGTCCTAGGCAAGGGAAGTGGGGGCATTCCTTGTGTCAAGAAAGGAGGAAGCCTATCAAAAAAGAGTTTGATTTAGTGGTTCTCACATTAGAATCACTGAAGTAACTTAAAAAATAAATGCTGATAGCTGGGCCACAACTCGGACGTTTCTGGTTTAATTAGTCTGGCATGGGTCCTGGGTGTTGGTATGTTTTCAGAGCTTCCCAGGTGATTAAAATCTGCAGTCAAGGTTGAGAACCACTGGTTTAATTGTAGGTGACTTTTTAGATTGGTGATAATAGGATGGGATCTGAGGAAGTTCACGCTTGGTAAAGATTGGATGAATAAGGAGTAGTAAAGTTTGGGGATAGGTTAGGAATAGAGAAAGTGAAGGAAGTTAGAAGGGAAGGGGACCAATCCTAACTTAGTGACTTTTATGTGCCATTCATGTAAAAATGAGTGAGACTTGGTCCTTGTTCTCAAAGAGATCAGCAGCTTATCTGAGAGAGACACCTCAAAACAAACCTATTACATCCTACAGTTCTTTTCTTTTAATTTTTTTTAAGTTTTTTATTTTATTTTTATTTATTTGTTTTTTGTTTGTTTTTTTTTTAAGATTTTTGGCTGTGTTGGGTCTTCATTTCTGTACGAGGGCTTTCTCTAGTTGTGGCGAGCGGGGGCCACTCTTTGTCGCGGTGCACGGGCCTCTCACTATCGCGGCCTCTCTTGTTGCAGAGCACAGACTCCAGACGCGCAGGCTCAGTAGTTGTGGCTCACGGGCCTAGTTGCTCCGCGGCATGTGGGATCTTCCCAGACCAGGGCTCGAACCCGTGTCCCCTGCATTAGCAGGCAGATTCTCAACCACTGCGCCACCAGGGAAGCCCTAAGTTTTTTATTTTTAAAAAATTATTTATTTATCTATTATTTATTTATTTATGGTTGCATTGAGTCTTTGTTGCTGCACGCGGGCTTTCTTTAGTTGCATTGAGCAGGGCCTGCTCTTTGTTGCGGTGCACGGGCTTTTCATTGCGGTGGCTTCTCTTGTTGCGGAGCATGGGCTCTAGGCACGCGGGCTTCAGTAGTTGTGGCAGTCAGGCTCAGTAGTTGTGGCTCACAGGCCCTAGAGCGCAGGCTCAGTAGTTGTGACACAAGGGCTTAGTTGCTCCGCCGCATGTGGGATCTTCCCGGACCAGGGCTTGAATCCATTGGCAGGCGGGTTCTTAACCACTGCGCCACCAGGGAAGCCCCATCCTACAGTTCTTAACCAGCTAAGGGTTTTTTGTTTGTTTGTTTTTTCTATTTTGTTTCCTTTTTCACTAAAAGTGAAAAAAAATCCAGTTATTTCACAGTACAAACTGGGTCTGGGAATACTTTTGTAAGCATTGAGACAGCCTTTCTAGGAAAGCGGGTGCTGGGGAGAGAGCTCAAGTTATCCTGAGAGGTTGAACTGTCCCCAGTTTTATCAACAGGGTTACAAG
The DNA here is from genome assembly GCF_005190385.1 of Monodon monoceros. Taxonomy (NCBI): domain Eukaryota; kingdom Metazoa; phylum Chordata; class Mammalia; order Artiodactyla; family Monodontidae; genus Monodon; species Monodon monoceros. The sequence goes on along the minus strand of NW_021703774.1, from coordinate 66,191,887 downwards.
AAGATGGTGGTTCTTGTCCCACATGGGGGGTTCATTACTGGGGTCCCTGTACCTGGGAGGTGGGTGAAATTGCTAATCACTCACATTGGAAACCTTTCATGGCCATCCCGTAGGCTGTGAAGTTTCTATGTCTGAGCAAGATACTAAGGATTCCTCTTTCTCAGCAGTGGAGCTGGGAAAGGGCCCTACTTTTCACCAGACTAGAAGACCTAACCTTTGCCACTCTGGTATGGGCCTTACTTCAAGGAACAGCTTCTTGTGCACGGGAAGCAGGCAATTCTTCAGAGCTGGGACCTTCCCTTGGAGAGTGTCCACTGCCATGTCTTGAGCCCTTTGCATCTCCCCGGGAGACTCAACCTCCCAGGGCTCCTGAGAGGCCTGTGGTCGGCCTCTTCCATCACTGCTGCCCCAGGCCCATGAGCTGGTGAGGATTTGAAAGAGATTTTACTGAGGACCCCGGCTTTTGGCTGGGAGCCCCCCTCCTTGATCAGGATTCCCCAAAGCACTAGGAATCCCCAAGTCATATAAAAGAGAGGGGAAGTTTGATTGGGAATTGACTGGGGCACTATGGGTATGCAGAGGGGGTTCCTTCTGTTACCTTATTAGTTCCATATTATATGCAGGAATCGAGGCTTGAAGAAATTAAGAAACTTGCCCATGTGCTCCAAGCCAAGAGCTGTGCATTTGAAGTTCAACCTGTTCCACTCTGCTGTCCTTCAGGCTCCTGTCCTCCCTCTGTCACTGTAGGTTGGCGTCTTTGGGAAAATCCTGGTTGGATGTCACCTCAGCATTCTCCTCCCTCCTAAAGAATTAGGCTAGTTCCCTTGGGCCCCAGGGCCCATGGGCCTCTTCTTTGTGTATCCATTTCTTCATTCTGTGAATTAAGGATGTGTGAAGTCCAGATGGGTTTCCATCCTAGGGGTGAGGGTGGACGACAGTTCAGAGAATAGCTGCATGGGACACACCACACCAGTTAGATTTAACGTTGGACCTCTTCTCTGAAATCCAGTGTTTTTGTTATAGAGATATAACAGAAAGCCCCCAATCTCACCCTCAGAGAGAGAAAAGAGGGTCGGAGCTTACTGCAGTTTGATGCCTGATTTCTGTTAATCCTGACGCTTCATTTGTTGACATCCTGACTTAGGTTTCAAGCTTTAGGTGGGGAGAGGTTACAGAGCTATCTATCTGTAATTCTGGCATCAGAAGCAGTGTTTCCTATTCTTTGGGCCCTTTTGAGGTCTGTGAAACAGGCTACCATCATGTGAACACAGTTCACAGTAAACCTGCTGGATAGTCAGCTGGGGCTGTGGCAGCTAGGACATTCCCCACACTGTGTCAAATTACACACTTGCTGCCCAGCACCGGGGCTGTGCTCTGGGCGGGGCTGGGAGCACCCTAAGCCCTCTCTACCACCCTTTACCCGTCTCCAGCTCTCCTGCCAACCGTCCCCCACACTGGCAGGACCTCCATTGCAGCCCAGCGCCTGGCACATGATAGGCACCAAGCAAATGAACACCTGAATGCATGCAGAGACTTGGGTACCTGAAATGATGATTCTGCATATTTCATGCAGTCTTGGTGCTGAGTCACTTGCTGACCCATGATGTGGGAAGAGAGTACTGTATGAGGAAAGGCAAGGGTTTGGGTGAAGAAGGGAAGTCTGTCTTAAGGCTCTATTAAAACCTAAAGAATGACATATTGGAATGGTCACAGTGCAGGTGAAGATGACTCTGTTCTCATCTTTGGTCAGGTTAGAATGGATGACCAAAAAGTCTGAGACTATGTCTCAGAAAAAATTTTTTCATCAGAGAGGAGGAAAATCCCCAACAAGTCAGGAACAGAGAGGCTGGGAGTCTCCTACTGTGAGACTTTTTAATCATAGGGTTGGGTGAGAAGGTATCAGGACTGGAAGCCCTAAGACGCTGAGATGTTGAGAGAGCCTTGCCCTGCCAGAGGTGAAGTGTGCAAAGGTGCTTTTGAAGTATTATTATTCTAGGTAAGTGCGGGTTGCACACAATACTAATGACATTATAATAATACTTTTGCTTTCACTCACTCCAAGGAGTACATGTACTTTTCACAAGACTAGACTTTTATAGTGGGGGGTCAATCTTGGTGGGTTCAAAGCTATTGCCCCACTTCATGAAACTCAACTGGTTTCTTGGCATACTCTAAAGCAGAAATGCCCCATTATGTCGGATACTTGTGATACCCTACAATCCCTGTGTAGTGCCATCAACTCCAGTGTACGTGAAACCCTGGGGCCAAGAGCTCTGCCTGCTTGGGGTTAGGGACCCGATAGGCCAACGCATTTTTACACTTGGAGGTTTCCTGGGAGAAGGGCCTCTCTCCCCTGCCATCCAAACTTCCCGGCGCCCTCGTCGTCTCCCTTCCCCCACACCCCCAGGGCAGGGTTTCCTTTGTAATTAATCCCAACGCTCAAACCAGAAGGGAGGAAAAAAGTGTTAATGAAGAGAGCGTCCCAGACTGACTGAGCGGTCGCCGCTCGCAGCTAGAACACCAAGTAATTAAATTATTTCTGGAAGCCGGGGGATATGGTGGCGACTGTGTCAGGGAAATCCCCGTATGCATGGGAAGAAGGGAGCATTTCTCGACACTAATTAAAATCAGGGATGACTTTCTCTTCTCGCAGCCCTAGAGGGAGGAAAAACTCCATCTCTCCACGTCCCAGATTGCACTGGATTTCGTGTAGCCGGGTCTGGGCCCTAAAGAATTGAACACGGCCACCCCTCGGGGTCGGGGGGCTCGGTCTCCGACAGGCGGGTGGAGAAAAACAGCCCCAGGAGTGGCTGCGGGGTGGGCCCAGGACAGGAATCGAGGCATCCCCCAGACCACCTTTCGGGGCCGGGGTCACAGTCCCGCCGGCAATTCCCGGGATCCAGGAGGACCGCCAGGAATCTGGAGGCGAAGGGCTGGGGGGTCGCCGACTCTTGGAAGAGCGGGGCCGCAGACAATGGACGCGGCGGCGGGAGGGGCGGCGCCTGCGGGAACAGCCGGGAGGCGGCACCCGGGAGCGCGCGCTCCCCCGCCCCCTGCACCCCCTCGGCTCTTGTCCCCTCCCCCTCCGCCCCCTCCCCCTCCTCCGCCGGTTCCCGATCTGATTCCTGATCCCTGATTCCTTGATCCTTGGTCCCGCCATGGGAGCCTAAGCGCCCCGCATTCCCCCCGGCCCCCTGCCCCTGGGGCCCTGAGGGGGAAGAGACTGCGATCTGGGACGGAGAGGGGGCGACCAGACTCAGGAGCCCCCCTCTACACCCCCCCATCGTCCGCGCTGCCCGTCCGGGAGCGCGGAGTTCGTAGCGACCCGGAACGCTGCGGATACAAAGGCGCCGGACCGAGTGGGGCGCCGGCGGAGCCCACCCGGCAGTTCGCAGCGGCTGGTGAGTGCCGGGCCGAAGGGGCGCGGGCAAAGTTTGCAAAAAAAAAAAAAAAAAAGGAAACAGAAAAGGGGACAATCATGCAAGGGGCCAGGGGGTGCCCAGTCCCCCAGCGAGTGGGGTGGCGTATGGGGGAAGGGGGGCGCGGGGTAACCCCCTTCCGGTCCGTTCCCCCACTGCACAGCAGAGTGCCCCCCAACTTTGGGGAAAGGAAGGGGCGCGTGGGGAGGGGGCGGAGCCCGGGCCTGGAGAGCCGGGGACTTTCCTGGGCCCGGGGCCCGGCGCCCGGCGGGGGCCTTAATGTTACCGGGGGAGCCGGTTGAAGTCAAAGGCTGGGAGTGTGTGTTGGAGGTGGGGGGAGAGGCAGTGGAAGGATCGAAATCTGGAGGTGTTGGAAGGCGAGGGTGTTTAGGGGTGCATACACACCTCAGAAGTGTGGGGAGGGCCGGGGGCAGGTATGCGTTGAGCGTGTGATGTGGAGTCTGGGGAGACCCGCCCGAGGAGAGTATAGGGGGTGTTCGTGCAGGTCGAGGATGGGGATGGAGGCCAGAGACCCGGACACTGTGTTATCTATCGGGGCCCAGAGGACAGGCGCCGGCATCCCTCTCTCCACTCATATTTACCCATTTCAGGGGCTGTGGGCTCTGCATTGGTGAGTTTTAAAGGCTTGGTGGAGCATCAGTGTGCATGATTCTTTGTTTTTTTTTGTGTGTGCACCTTGACGTGCTGCGTGTTCCTGCAGGTGGGTTTGGAGATGAAGGTGTTTTTCTGTGCCTGAGTGTGTGTGCACCCAGGGAGGAGCTGACCATGTATCTGTGGTGTGTTTGGATATGTATTTATGGATATACTGTGGGGAAGGGGTGTGTATCTATGTGTGTGAACTGGGTGGGGGTTTATGGGAAAGAGATAGACAGGTACTGAGGAAGGTGGGTGTGGGGCAGAATGGGGCATACCTGGATAGGTGTGTGTGCATCTGTGTACTGGAAAGGGATGCGAGTGAAGGTGTTCTCTTGTGTGTAAAACCTGTGCTGATAGATAAGTACCAGCGTGTGCCTGCCACACCACACACAGGTGGTGTGTGTATTTCTGAGTGTGTATTGGGGGTACTGCCACTTGCCTCTGCAGGCAGATTTTCCTGGCAGAGAGCCCCAAAGGAGGACTGCCTGGAGGATTCTGAGGCTTCTTGGATGGCCCTGCCCTGGTTTTGAGGGTAGTGCCTTAAGTATCTGAGACCTATGGGTGGGAGTGAGTGGGCCATTTTATGAGGTGCCTGTTTTGGACAAGGGTGTGTGTTGTGGGGAATAGGGAACAGGGGTTCAGGTTGTAGTCCTAGAGGAATCTGGGGGATTGGAGGAGTCAGGGAGAAGAAAAAGAGGGACATCCTCTTATTCTACCCTATAGGTAGGGTTCTAGTGCTTGGAGAGGCTACATTCTTGGCTTCCCAGCCCAAGTTCAGCCCCCTCAGGCCACAGTTTTCTTGTAAAGCCATCTTGGAGTTTGCTGTTTCAGAGTCCACAAACTGCCCTGCCTCTAGGATCCTATAGTTCCCGAGGAGTCTGGGATTTTGGTATGGGATGGAGGCCGGAGGAAGGAGAGCCGGGGCGTAACATCTTGGGTTCCCTTCCCAAGGGGAGGGAAGGGGTTGAGAAGGTAGCATGGGAGCTCTGGGGAGGGCAGTGGAGGGTGTTTCTTCAGGAGTGTCTGCAGGTGTGTCTGTGTGGTTTATCACACTTTCTTTTTGCTGGTGAGAAGCATGATTGGGATGGAGCTGTGGTCTGGGACCAGGTTTCAGGGTGAGGAATAGGGGCTGAGCTTGCCAGGAGGACAGTTGTCCCTGTGGTGGGGAAGGGGCAGGCACTCATCCAGGGCTGTACTCACCGTCATGATGGTGCGGTGGGAAGTGGATGTATCTGTCCCCAGAGAAGCAGCATCTACGTTCTCTGTCTCTTTCCCTCTCTCTCTCTCTCTTTCATTCTTTCTCTTTTGGGATGAAGGGAAGGGGCTGGCCATCTTTGGGATGCATGCCTTGTTTGCCCATCTCGCTCTCAGTCATTTTCCTTTTGCTGCCGGAGGTTAGATCGAGGCACCCAGTTTTAGGAGCTGAGGCTGTGAATGCACAGGCCCATTAGGGTCTCTGGGTAATTCCCTAATGGGAGTTCCTAATGGGCATGTGCAATTGGGATGTTCCCTCTTTAGCCCTCAGGGCTCCCCACCTTTCTTAAGCCCCCAGATTAAGAGCAGAAAATGTTGGGACTAGGGGTGGGGCAGAGAAGGAAAAGACTGGATTAAAAAAATGCATGATTGCCCCAAACCTGACACCTATCTGATGGGTAAGGTTCCCAGGGCGAGCGAGGTTCTTGCATCTAGGATGGTATGCTCTGGGGTACCTTCCAGGGTACCTTGTTTGCTCCTGGCCTCTCACTGCATGCATGATGTATTATACTGGTGTGTGTTGGGGGGCTCTTCCAAGGAGGAGAGGACTTGTGGTCAGACATTAGGAAAGGCCGCCTCTGAAAGTACTTCATACTGGAACTAGTGGCCGCGTTGCCCCCTCCTCCCGCATTGTCTTGCTTCTGCCCTCTCTCCCCCTAATTCTTCTGGGGCCGGCCTCTCTGGTGTGCCCCCTCTGCTTCTCTGCTCCTTCGAGATCTGAGGAAGGGCCCCCTTCCCTGTCCCTAGAGCAGGACAGACTTTTATCTGCTTACTTGGTTTCCAAGAGGTCCTTTCAGTTAGAGCGGGATCAACTTGACTTACAGAAGCTTTGTGGGGAACAGTGAAGAGATCTGGGATGCCCCTCATCCCCTGAGTTTGAGGGTCTTCAGTTTTCCTTGGTATTCCTCCCTGAGCAGCTCCCCACACTGTGAGGCCAAAGGGAAGCGTCCAGCAGAGTTGGCTGGAATTAGTACTTAATAGTCTTGTGACATTGGGCAGCTTCTTAAAACCTATCCCTCAGCCTCTTAGATGTCTTAAGACACTATCCTCAAGACTGCCGTGGTGGTCCAGCGGTTAAGACTCTGTGCTCCCAGTGCAGGGGGCCCGGGTTCGATCCCTGGTCAGGGAGCTAGAACCCACATGCCACAACTAAAAGATCCTGCACGCCGCAACAAAGATCCCGCCTGCCGCAACTAAGACCTGGCGCAGCCAAATAAATAAATAAATATTTACAAAAAAAAAAAAAAAAGGCACTATCCTCCCTCCCCAGATTGGGCCTTCCTCCAGGAACCTCTAGTGGCCTCCTTCCCTGGGTTTTAGCCTGCTCTTAAATTATAGTTTGACCATTTCCTAGTTCTGAGACCTCAGATAGAGTAGATAACTTTTGAAGCCTCACCTGTAAAATGGAGTTAATAATAGGCCTTACCTCTTAGGTTTATGAGGATTAAATGAAGTAATATAGAGAGAGTACTTCACACGGTGCCTGGCACTTGGGAAGCCCTCAGTAAACGTTAGCTGGAATGGTTTGGGTTCTGATTGATGATTATTAAAGGAGTGAGTTCTGGGTTGGGGAGGAGAGCTAGGCCTTGGTTCTGCACTTCTTCTGGCAGACCATATTGGGCACTGCCTACTATTTGCCAGGTGCTGTGTGAAGCACAAGGGATGGAGGGGTGAATAAGACTGGCTTTCATAGGGAAAATGTGCATAAACATGCCAATTCACTGTAACCCAGTGAGTAGTATATGGAGGTGTGTTCAGGAGGCCACCGGAACGTGGAGCAAGAGTGCTTGGTCCTGGCATGGGTGTCAGGGAGGGTTCCTGGAGGAGATGTGCCCTTAGTTGGATGTTTTTTAACTGAGATGAAATTCACATCACATGAAATTAGACATTTTAGGGACTTCCCTGGTGGTCCAGTGGTTAAGACTCTGCAAGGGGTGCAGGTTCAATCCCTGGTCGGGAAACTAAGATCCCACATGCCGCGTGGTGTGGGCAAAAAAAAAAAAAAAAATTAGCCATTTTATTATTTATTTATTTATCTATTTGGCCACGCCGTGCAGCTTGTGGGATCTTAGTTCCCTGACTAGGGATCGAACCCGCACCCTCGGCAGTGAAAGTGCGGAATCCTAACCAGTGGACCGCCAGGGAATTCCCTAAAATTAGTCATTTTAAAGTGAACAGTGGCACTTTGTACACCCACAGTGTTGTGCAACTACCACCTCTATCTAAAAACACTTTCATTATCCCCCAAAGGAAACCTGTACCCATTAAGGATACAAGTTAATGTATCCTCCCCATTCCTTACCTCCCAGCCCCTGGCAACCACCAATCTGCATTCTGTCCCTATGGATTTACCTATTCTGATGTTTTATATAAATGGAATTATACAATGTGTGACCTTTTGTCTTGCTTCCTTCACTTAACATAATTTTTTCAAGGTTCATCCACGTTGTAGCATCACACCTCCACTCCTTTTCGTGGCTGAATCATATTCCACTGTGTGGATCAACCTTAGCTGGATTTAAAGGATGAGTTAGGCAGGCAGGGAGGGGCCTGGGGAGGGTGCTGCAGGTAGAGGCTGAGCATGAGCTAGAAGGAACCGGGGGTGCTGGTGAGCCACATGCTGCTGGTGTTATTGGATCTTGAAGTATTAACTGGGGTTTTGGCCTCAGTTTCCCTGCCTATAAAATGAAGTCCTTTGTGGTTGGCTGGGGATGGAGGCATTAGGGAGAGGAGAGGCTGGAATATTTTATTGCCTCTTCTCAGAGTCTGGGTCGCAGATGGGACTTTTTAAAACTTGCTCTTTCTTCCTCTTTCCTGGGCAGCTCCCTCCAGTATGCATCTGCCCTCATCCCTGTGGGTACCCGTCTTCCTGTTTTACTGGGCATTGACTTCCCCTCTCTCTGAATTGACCTGAAATTTCTCTCACGCTCTCCAGGTGGGTATCCCTGTTCATGGGGAGATTTTGGTAGCAGAGGTGAAGGAAAAGGCCTGGGAGTAAATCCTCACACTCGTTCCCCAGCAGCCTTCCCTGTTTTTTTTTTCTTTTTTTGCGGTACGCGGACCTCTCACTGCTGTGGCCTCTCCCGTTGCGGAGCACAGGCTCCGGTCACGCAGGCCCAGTGGCCATGGCTCACCGGCCCAGCCGCTCCACGGCACGTGGGATCCTCCGGGACCTGGGCACGAACCCGCGTCCTCTGCATCGGCAGGCGGACTCTCAACCACTGCGCCACCAGGGAAGCCCTTGGGCAACCTTCTGTCACCTCTTGTCTTGTGATGTGGAGAGAAATGAGGTGGGTCAGGAAGACGTCTCCATCCCTTTCTCCACACTGCTTGGTTCAGAGTAGGAGGCAGAGGCCTTGTGTGGTGGCGCCCTTTGGAAATTAGGTGTTGCTGTGCTTGTCTGATGCCCCTGGCAAGGCTGGTAATTACAGACATGACAGCTGGGAACGGGTTTGGGAGAAGTGGGCTTAGAATCAGCAGAGCTGAGGATTTCCTGGTAATCAGGGTGGGGCAGTGAGAGGGGAGAGTGGGAAGTTCGGGGCTGGAGTGGGTCGGGAGGCTTGGGGCCCCCTTCTCCTGCCACTCCACACACAGCTGAGCTTAGCGCCTGCAGGAGAGAAGGAGGTGATTAGAGCCCAGGCCCTGCCTCACTGTAAATGTGGAAGGAGGAAGGGGAAGAGAGAGGCTGGAGGATCCAGGAGCCCCTGAGGAAAGAGGCAGAGAGTGTGATGAGGGGTTTTGGCTGCTCTCTCAGACCTGGGTGTGGTCTAAGTTAGAGAGGGACCGTCATTTGGGGGCTGGGGCCAGCATTGTAGCCAAAGTGTTGTTTCCATCTTATTCCGGGTGGGGTCTTACTTCTCACAATGAGGTTATGGGAACAGGGAGTGAAGGGGATTGGCTGTGCACCCTCTATAGTAGAAAGAGGTGGAAACTAACATTTTATTGAGCATTTGTTACATGCTTGACTCCGTGATATTCTGTATACATTATTTCTTTGAACGCTCGACCTTCTGAAGTTGGCACAATTATCCCCATTTTACAGATAAGAAAACTGAGGTTTAGAGAGGGCAAGCAACTCATCTAAGATTACATAGCTCCTCAGAGGCTATGCTAGGTCTATCTGATGTCATTTCTCTTCCGTTTCCCAAAGTGCTCTTTCCACCTTTCCCTCCTCTCATTTCATTTAGTTCAGGTTTTGTTCATTATTGCCTTTAATCTCGAACTTGAATAATTCCCCTATCTCCTGAAAAGCAGACATGAGTCCAGATGTCAGCCTGAGGAGTAGAGATCTCTACCCTTGAGGGACGGTGTCAGTCTGCTGGAGGAATGGGGTCTCCTAGGAGGAGCACCTTGTTGTCACAGCCTGGGGCAGGCCTGCCACCTGGGCAGAACATCCCCGGGGGGCTGGCCTGTTCCTGTCTGCTGGGTCACTTCACACGTGGGGGCTCCGGCCACCATAACCCATAGAGTCTTGTTTTGATTGGAAGGGCCTGGCCCTCGTTGTCTGTAGAGTTTTCCAGCAACCCCCTAACAATATCCCTCAGACCCCAGAGAGTTTCACCAGAGAGCTCATGGCTCCCCCAGTCTGGCTAGAAGAGAGAGTGTGTCTGTGTGTGAGGGTCTGGGGCGGGGGCTCTGGTTTTTTAGGGTGAGTGCAGGTACACAGGAACAGGTGCAGAGCCCGAGGTGTGAATGCAGTAACTTGGAAAGCAACCGAGTGTGAACAGAAACACTTATTTTTGTCCCCTGCTTTACTCCAAGATTGGGGTGGCAGATATAAGGGTTGGGGGATGTTGAGGCTCCTCAGAAAGAGTGAAAACCTCAGGTGGTGGGTTTGTCAAGACAGTGGAGGTTGGCTGGTGCTTGGGCCTTTCAGCTGGCTCGGTTTTCCTAGATAAGAACTGGCTGATTTACCAGGTCAGAGGCCCTGGAGTGAAGCAGGAGGAGAAGGTTTTCAGAATGGGGAGACCCAGGGAGAGCCAGGCCTGCCACCCGCACCCCTAGTCACACTGCGTCTTGCACCCTTAGGCCCTCCCTACTGCTTCCCCCACACAAACCGACCTTTGTTGCCAGTGTCCCCACGTCACAGCTCTCCCCGTCCACGTGCAGACCTAAGGTTGGCTGACTCCTCATCCCGAGGAGCTGCTTTCTACTCGCCCCCCCTCCCCCCGAGGCGGGCGCTGGGTGAGCAGGCTTTGAAGGTCTCTTGGGGTCAGGGACAGGTGGGGCCCACCTAGGACAGTCGGCTAAGAAGAGGCGGAGGCATTTTTGTTTTCCGTGAGGGTGGGCATGTGGAGCGCACAGGAGTTGGCCTCTGGGTCAACGTGGCTTGCCCGCCTCCTGTTGTCCACCTTCTCCTGTCCCTGAGGACAACTCAAGGTGCCTATTTTCCTTCTTGGCTCTTCCGCAGCTTACGTGGTGGGCACGTAGGGGCCGGTCCTTTGCCCTAGCTGAGGGAGGAAGAAGCTCAGAGCCTGGTGGGTGGGAATTATGGGGCCTGCTCATTGGTGAAAATTTAACAGAGCATCCAGGCATCTAGAAGCCCCGGTTACCTTCTCCCCAGCTTAGCATCCTGTCTCCCCTCTGGCTTCCACCTGGGACAGATGCCAAAGGGATTACTGGCCCCTTCTACCGAGCACTCCTTCCTCCCGCCCAGTGTTCCTTTCCAGACCGACTGGGAATGGGTCTGGGGGAGGCAGGGAATGCAGCGCTATGGTGTGTGTGCAACATGCGTGTACTTGTGTGCAGTGCGTTGGGGGCAGGGACATTCTGAGAGCCGGGGTGGGGGTGGGTGTGCTGGAGAGAAAGCAGAGCAGGTCTTTACAGAACCTGCCTGGCCAGGGTGGGTGGAGCTGGGCGGGGCAGGCAGGAGCCATTCCAGGTTTCAGAGGGGGAATACGAGGTGTACATGTGTCTGTGTCTGTGCTTAAGTGTGTCTGTGGATTTGGAGGGTCCTCAGTCTCCCCCTCGGCTTTAGATGGAGAGAAATTAAGGAAGTAGGTGGAGAAGGGCTTGGCTGTGGCTTCCCTAGCTCCTTTTCAGTTAGAATGCAAGCTCAGGTATCCTGGCCGGGAGCCCAATCCATGGGCCCTCCCCTGCTGTGCTCCTCGCACTGGGGTCTGGTGGTGAACAGCTGCTCTGGAAGCATAGACTGTCTGCATGACCCAAGCACGGCTCTTCCCCTGCTACTCAGCCCAGTGAGGAGAGGGATCCTGCCCCCTGCCCCAGGGCTCTAAGGAGGGTGAGCTCATGTCTGGGGCCGTCCTGGGAGAGTGCCCGTTAACAGGGCAGGGGCGGGGCTTGGTGCCAGCTTTTGGACATCTGCTTCCGGCTCTTTCCTAGCCCTCAGCCCACTGAGATCCAGCTGTCCTCTCTGGCCTCCTGGACAGCACTGTCACTTAAGGACACAGGGGCCTTTTTCAGGGTACAGGAATGGGGGGGGCAAAATCCCATTTTTGGTCTAGGGCCTGGGGCTGGTCCTGGCCCACTTTGTGCCTTAGTTCTTTTCGTGGTAGGGAGAAATGGGCCTCCTGGGATGCAGGACTCGTCCGTGGCGCAAGGCTGGATGGGAATGAGGAAGGACCACTGAGATCCTCAGTCAGGAGTGGTTGGTGGGTGGAGGCAGAAACCAGCCCTTACAGGGGAAGGGGCTCTTCAGTCTCAACTGTCTCAACAAGCTTAGGCCTGTGTAGTCTCTGTCCCTTTGTCACTGAGGAAGAAGGGGTAGGGCAGGAGCCAGTGAATTCTCTCCTCTCCTCTTATAGTCTTGGCTATTCCAGGAGCCAGAGTCCAGGAGGAGCATGCCTCAGAGTCAACAGTGTTAGTGAGGTCTTTCTAACAATGGAGGCCAGAAAGGGCTACCTCGGATGTAGTACCATGAGCTAGCACCCTTCTTTCTTTGGGCCCTACCTTTTTATCTGTAAAACTTGGGGTTGCACCTGGGAGGCCTCTTCTAGCTTAGTGCTGGGACCTACCGAGAGTCGGGTGGGTCAATCCACTGTCTCCTCCTGTGGTGGTGGGGGGGCGTGGAGAACGATGTGGGCACAGTCAGAGGTTCTGGAACCTCCCTCTCCTCCCTGGGAGCTTGTTAGGTGCTGCATTTTCCTCCCACATCGGACACCTCCTGCCTCTACCAGTGTCTGACAGGGCGGCCTGGATTGAGCACATCCGTGAAACTCAGGGAGTGATGTGGCAAAGAGGAGAAACCAAGTGGGACAGTTAGTTGTGACTTGGAATCTGCTCTCCCTCACACTAGCTGATGTCTTGGCAAGGTGCTTGGTCTCTCTGGGCAGACATCTAGCTCCTTGGATACTGGGCTGGGAGATGGGACTTCTGGTGCCCCCCAGGAGGGTGGGCATCCAGCACTTTGGGTGGAACTCACATTGATATCCTTGGACAGAGGCAGTGGTAGGTGAAGCTTAGGGAGCCATGGGGCTGGGGTCCCACATGTCCACACCTCCCATGATTTGTAGTGGGGAAGAGGGTGCAGGGCACATGCAGTAAGACTTAGGCTCTTGTGTAGGAATCAGAGACCTTTTCAAAAAAATTGAAGTATAGTTGACTTACACTGTTGTGTTAGTTTCAGATGTACAGCACAGTGTTTAAGTATTTTTGAAGATTATAGGAATCAGAGACCTTTAATGGGTAAGGGTCCACAGACTCCTCTGCAGGAAGGGTCTAAAGAGGTGATCATGCCCATTTCCTTGCATCCAGGCAGGACCACCCTTCCCCATCCTGGCCTGAGGAGAGGAAGGCCATTTGTTTAAAAAATGGCCCTATCGGAGCACTGCTCCTGTAGGATGAAAACTTTTGGCTTCCTGTCCTCTTTCTTATCCTCTTCCCCCCTCCAGCTGGAAGTGCATTCTGAAATCCCACACAAGCGCCTTCCGCTGCGCCTCGGGTCTGGAACTCCCAGCCCTGTCCTCGGACGAGGAACTGCAGGCGCCCTTTCTGGGTGCATGTTTGTGTTCTGTCCCCTCCCCACCTTCTTCTCTACCTGGTTGCCCTGCTCCCACAGTTCCTTCCCCCAGCCCGATCTGGGTCCTGTCTCTGCCTCCTTTCCCCACCCCAGGCCTGAAAGGAGCTGGGACCGGGTGGTGGGATAGCCCCGGGCTAGAGCAGCAGGGGGAGGTGGTGACCACAGCCGCCTGCCGTCTGGTCATTGGTCCTCAGCACGCGCCTCGCGTGGGGCTGCCTGCGTCTGTGTCCGAGGCCTTGTCTGCCTAGGCTGCTCCTCTGAGTGGGGCAGTGGGGAAGGGGCTAGTCTTGGTCTGACTTTTGGCCAACACAAACCCCTCCGATGCCTCCCACCCCACCCAGGGCCTTACTCCCTCTGCCTGTTGCCGGGTTTTGAGTGTATTTTTTCCAGAGGCCTCTGATTGTTTCCTGAAGAAACCCGATCCCAGAGCTCATACAAAAGCTGGGGCCGCCAGAGGAGAAACCCCATTCTCTCCCCCTCTGTCCCTACCCCCCCCACCTCCATAACCTCTCTCGCTTGGGATGCTGGGTATGGGTTCCAGGACCTGGCTGCCATCACCTAGGCAACAGGGGGCTTTGGTTGCCATGGTGATCAATGTGGGAGAAGCTGGGCAGCAGGGACAAAAGCCCCCACATTTCCCCCCCCCCAGCCCTCCTCCCAGTCCTCTTGGGATGATACTGAGACACATTCCATTAATTTTATTTCTGAAAGGCCTTTGGAGGGGAGAAGGGTCTCCTTTTTGTGACGGCCTCTCTCTTCCCTCCCACTCTCCTCTCTGGCCAACCCCAGATAATCCATGGTTGGTTTGAGCAGGGGACCGGGTGAGTGTGTTTGTGTGTCTGGGGTGGGGTGGGGGCAAGGTGAAAAGCAATGGAACACATTCCCTTTTACAGTCTCCCACCCCCCAAACCAGGGCACTCCCTGCCCTGCAGCAAGTCCGGACTTCCCTCCCAGTCCTGTCATGCCTCCCACATTTCCACTTGTTGATCTCATCCAGCGATCCCCTCCCCCACTCTCTTCCCTGGGAACGCTGCCCACCCGGGAGACCCTCCAAACCCCTGATTCCTGCGACCGATTAAACAAGGGGAACTTCTGCCCTTCTCTTTGCTCACCTCCCATCCTTCCCCACAGCCTCTCCAGTGCTTGGATTAGTTCCCTGGGGTATTTGAGGGGACAGCAGGCAAGGGCCTCAGAAATTGGGTTCATTTTTGGCCCCTCTCTTTGGTAGGGGAGGAAGGAGCATGTTTTGGTGCTTTCTGGGCACCTTGAGTTGGGTTGGTAGGGGTGGGAGAAGCAGGCCAGGGGAGCTGGGTTTATGTTGGGTCTTTAATAAGTAGCTGCGAGGAAGGTAGGGAGCTTTAGGCCAGGGCAGCTTAGAACAAAGGGTTGGGAGGGGACTGGCACCCTTGTCTGGTTTGAAATTTATCTGTAGGGGAAGTACAATGGCATCAGCTTCCCCCCTGGGTGTGTTTGAAGTGGTGGTTCTGGTCTGGTCTGGTGTGTGTGTGTGTGTGTGTGTGTGTGCGCGCGCATGTGTGTGTGTGTGTGTGTGACTTTAGTTGTACAAGCAGCAGGATTTATTTATACCACCTCCTTCCCAGGTCTCAGAGGAAGTATCTGGGGATTAGAGTAGGAATGATCCTGAAGCCAGAGTGTATTAATTGCTTAACTTATTACTTGCTGAGCAGTTTATTAAAGTACTTCTTTTACCCCCAGGATACGTACAGCAACCGCACGAGGTGTGTATCATTTTCCCTATTTTACCAATGAGCCTACCAGGCTGCCAAGCACAGAGAAGTTAAGTAACTTGCGCATGGTCACACAGCTCATCAGTGGGACAGTTAGGCTTGGAATTCAGACACTTGGCTGCAAATCTCAGGCTCTTTTTGCTGTTGGCTCTGGCAGACATGAGAATTCAGGCTGGGGAGATGGAGAGTCTGGGTTCTGGTGTCTCTGTCTGGACTGGAGTCCATGGCAGTTCTTTTCATCTTTATTTCTCCACCTGTCTCACTCTGTAACCCAGTTCTCTTTGAACCTCCTGGTGAAATTCAGTTTTTAGGAGGATGACTAGAAAGAATAAGCTGAACCACAGCAAGAGAGCTGCAGGTGATGTATCTGAACTGTATCAGGGACTAGACCAGTAGAATGGGTTCTTGGGGGAGACGGGGTAGTGGAGCCCAACATGTAATTTACAGACAGGGAGATGAACAGGGCCTTGTTTGTAGCAAAGGTTTTTAGAAAGGTTTAGGGTGGGTTAAGATCCTGTGTCTCTGTTTTCCTAAGTATGTTTCTGTCACACACTTGCCTTGACATGGGGCTATTGACAGACATCACTAGGCCGTGGAGTGCCTCCACATAACTCTGTTAGGAGGATAAATGAATGGATTTAGCATTGATTTCACCTCCCTACAGTCGTTGCAGTTTCCCTGAGAGTCAGGTGGGTATTAGTTACTTTCTATCTGCCCATGGGAAGGTGGTAGATACAAATATGTATCAATCATAGTTCTTATTCTCAAGTTACTGATGGTTCAGTTCAGTTGGAGAAAAGTTAACAACTACATAAAGCAAATTAACGTAACTGACCTCTGGCAGCACCTGGCTGATTTTATTCCTACCTTGGAACACTCTAATTCTTGGCTGCATGACAGCCCACTCTTCTGGCTTCCAGG
The DNA here is from genome assembly GCF_005190385.1 of Monodon monoceros. Lineage (NCBI taxonomy): Eukaryota > Metazoa > Chordata > Mammalia > Artiodactyla > Monodontidae > Monodon > Monodon monoceros. Next base: position 66,175,910 of record NW_021703774.1, on the reverse strand, counting down.
CTCCTCTGGCCTTGCCTTCTCAGTCCCTTTGCCTGATCCCTTTCCTCGGACACGTTTACATATTGGAGTTCTCAGGGACCCCCTATTTAACCCTCTCCCTGGGTGATCTCATCCATTCCCTTAACCTTGCACACCATCCATACCTCTAGCTCAGACTCTTTTCTGAGTCCAGCTCCTCTGACACCAGCTGCCTGTTCCACAGCCTGTCTCACAGCCATGAACTCAGCACACTGGAAACTGAACTCACCAACTTCCTCCCCGGTCTTCCCACCTAATAATGGCGCGACCACCTACTCTCTTGCTCAGGCCAGAGATCTTGACGTTCCCCTCCCCCTCACGCAGTCCAATTAAGTCATGTTGGTCCTACCACCAACATATGTCGCAAAAGTGACTATTTCCCATCTCCTCTGCTGCTCTGCCCCATCCAAGCCTCACCACTGTAGTTGCTTTTTTGTTTTTCAATTTTAATTTTATTTATTTATTTTTGGCTGCGTTGGGTCTTCGTTGCTGCATGCGGGCTTTCTCTCGTTGCCGTGAGCGAGGGCCACTCTTCATTGCGGTGTGCAGGCTTCTCACTGCGGTGGCCTCTTTTGTTGTGGAGCGTGGGCTCCAGGCATGCGGGCCTCAGCAGTTGTGGCACACGGGCTCAGTAACGGTGGCTTGCGGGCTCTAGAGCACAGGCTCGGTAGTTGTGGCTCGCGTGCTCTAGAGCGCAGGCTCAGGAGCTGTGGCGCACGGGCCTAGTTGCTCCGCGGCATGTGGGATCTTATCTGACCAGGGATCGAACCTGTGTCCCCTGCATTGGCAGGCAGACTCCTATCCACTGTGCCACGAGGTTAAGCCCAGTAGTCGCTTCTTTACTCATCTCCCTACTTCTGCTTTCTCCTCTTTCCAATCCATACCTGCATAGCTAAAACCCTTTGCAGGCTTCCCATGAGCTCTTCCCCTGACCCATGGAGTTTGCAATAACCCGGCCCCCGGCCACCTCTTCAGCCTCACCTTCCACTGCCCTCTCCCTTCCGCAGCTCCGGCTCCACTGGTCCACCCAACTCTGCTGCCTTTGGCCTTCCACGGGGGATTCCAAGCTCTGCAGGCTTTTCCCTCCACTCTGCCTGCTTAACTCCTGTGCTCTTTCAGGCTTGGCTGTTGCTTTCTGGAACCACTCAGTTCAAACGAGCCCTGCTGCCCAGACTTGCCTGTCATACTGTCCTCGTTATTCTCCTTTCATCACTGATGTAGTTAGTCGTTTATACTCACCTGTTTACTTGTTTAGCGTGCACCTGCCCCACTAGATTGTGAACTCAGGGTCTTTTCACCACTGTACCCAGGGCCTAGCAGGGTACATGGTTCCTAGAAGGAGCCTAAGCAAGAGCTGATGACTCAGTGAGTGAAGGTAGGAAATGACTGCTCAGTGCACAGGGATGATGATGGTGGGGTCGGGGTTGGAGGGGAAGATGTAACATTGGGTGCTAGGGGAGGTGGGGGCTTTCGTGAGGGGAGCAGGGGCTGCGCTCTGAGGAATGAGCAGGATTTGGTTGAGAGTGAGAGAGGAGGCGAGAAGGAGAGGTCCTTCTCCCTCCAGAATTAGAAGGTGAAAGTATAGAAGAAAGATGCTGCCCCTCGGCCCACAGATAGCCAGATAAGCTCATGACCTTGCCTAGTTCAGGATGTTAGGTTGTCAGAGAATGATTTCTACTCGCCTTTTCCTCCTGCCCCCCACCACGTGATCCGTAGTTTCTATTCCTTACCCCCGCTTTGTGCGTACACACAAGCACACACACGCACACACACACAGCCTCAGGGGGAGCCTCCAACTTGACCTGGCAGTAACTATGGGTGTGTTTGCCGTAGATGCTGGGGAGCGGATGCCAAGAGAAGCAGCCACAGGCAGTCCCCTGTGGGCACACTCAGAACTTATGAGCGGGAGGAGATGAGGGGAGAGAAGGAGAGGCTTGGGGTAGCCTCTGGGCAGAGCTAGCTGCCTCCTGCTATGGTCTCCACTGGTCCAACCAGTTGGCCTGGCCAGAACCTGCCTTCTCCAAGTCTTAGTTTTCCTGGCTGAGAATAGGAAAGCATTGCCTGGTTCTCCCCTGCAGGGGGGTCCAGTGTTGGGTCATTCTGGGTGGCCTTTGCTGGCCCTCTTCCCCCACCCCTGTGCCCTGGGCACAGTCTGGGGGTGCTCTTTCTAGGAGGCAGGGCAGGAGGAACTGGGCCCACTGGACAGAGCAGGAAGCTGGGTGCAGTATTCTCGGGCAGTGGCAAGGCTGCCCTGAGCTTCCCGCAGCCGCCTCTTGGGGATGGCCTTCCTCTCCACTCTGACCCCACGGAAAGCTCCAGCTCCCCCCTAACCAGCTGCTTCCTCTCCTCAGGAGGGCCGCTTGATTTTCTCTGAGACCAGCCCACCCGTCCAGCAAAATAGAGTCCCTCAGGGTGACGGTTGATTTTCTAAAGGTGCCCCTTGGCCTGAAGAAGTCGGTGCTAAAGGAGGTGGCAGTGGGGCCCCCCAAAAGGTCCCAGCCTGTGACCCTGGAGCGCTACAAGGCGCGGCGTTCAGACGCCATGGACACCGAGTCCCAGTACTCAGGGTATTCCTACAAGTCTGGCCACTCCCGCAGCTCCCGCAAGCACAGGTGGGTGTGCGTGGGGCGTGACGCAGGTGGGGGGGAGGGGTGGAAGCATGCACAGGGGTGGTGGACTGGGGGTGGCTGCGGAGAAACCCGGGTCCTCCCCTTGACCTCCTGTGCCTCTTCCCCTGGCCTCCTGCTGCAGGGACCGTCGGGACCGACACCGCTCTAAGAGCCGAGACGGGAGCCGTGGGGACAAGTCGGTGACGATCCAGGCTCCAGGGGAGCCCCTGCTGGACAATGAGTCCACGAGAGGGGATGAGCGGGTGAGCGTCAGGGGGATGAGGTCTAGGCCAGGTGTTTTCCAGACTGATCCTTGGAGAAGTTAGAGGTCCATGAGAAAGGGGAAGGGCCTAGAAACCTGGTGTCTTCCGACAGAGACCAGATCAGGGAGGGCATCTTGTGTCATACTTCTGCCAAGTGTCCCAAGCCAGGACCTTGTTTCAGTAGAATGCAGTAGAATTTCAGTAGAATTCAGAGATCCCTTTGGAAGCAGCAGCCTCTTTCGTCTTTATGACCCATGTGACTTGGGCTGTGTAATGGGAATCGCCTGGCTCCTCTGGGCTCAGGCCCGCCAGTTAGGGGGTTGGGAATCTGGAGTGGGAGGGGCTGGGGGTGTGGCAGCCTTGAGTTCTCCTCGAGCCTAAAGGCATGGGCACTCCAGCGCTCTCTGGTGTCGGACTCTAGAATAGCACCTCTGGTCTTAGGGTAGGTGGGAGGAGTCGATGGAGAAAGGGGAGGGAGAAGAAGTGAGCCTGGAGAGACGGAGGAGGTTCTGCAAGAGAGTTCTCTGGGACAGGGCTGAGCAGGTCGCTCCTGGTCTAGCCTCTCTGGCCCACTGTGTGCACCTGGCAGGGAGGTCAGGGAGCAGAACCCAGTGCTGGCAGAAGGCAGAGGCAGGATTTGAGTTGACTGTGAGGTTGTCCATGTCTCATTCCTCCTTTTCTTTCTTCTTGGGAGCATCTTAGGGGGCTGGAGACTTCACAGGACATCTCTGTGACTGACACTGGGGATTCCTGGGTCTTGGGAGCAGATCACTACCTGAGGGAAATGTTCTTTTTCTCTCTTTCCCAATCCCATCTTCTCCCAGAGACCTGGCCTCCTGGCCTTCTGAATTCTTGAAATGACCCTGAGACCTGATCAGCTCCTGTTGTTGACGATTCCCCAGGCCCTTGATGCTTGGAACGCCTAGGCAGTGTGACTGAGGGTCATATTAGGTTCCCCTGAGCTGAGAGCAGGCAGCGCCTCCACTTTTCATCTTCTGGTCAGACTCTTCTCCTTTCCTCGGGGAGGAGATTCTTCCACCCCCTAGTCGCTGACCCTGCCAGGCAGTCTCCTACACTCCCCATTCTGTGTCTCTGTCCTGTAGCCTGAATCCCCTGGGTGTCAAAATGTGACTCCATATTCCCAGACTGTCCACGAGTTAAGGGTGTAGGCACGGATGACCACTGGTGGCCTTGGGGCTCCTCTGAGGGATGGCATCCAGCCCCTGCAGAGAAACAGCTTGAGTGGACCACACTCAGAAGGGCACCAGGGGACCTCAGCCTGTCCACCCACTTGCCTCCGGGAACAGGCAGCCCCTGTGTGGTGGGCATTCAGATGGCCCAATAGAGCCAGCCAGGCGGACCAGAAACCCAGAGTGGCCCCGAGTCCACACTGCGTCTCACATGCCCCTCATTAGTCACTCACCTTCCCCAACCCTTCCTCCCGGTGTCCTCTTCTCTTCACCATGCTGCCTTTGTCAGGTCACTCCCTTAACTAGAAACCTTGAGTGGCTCTCCGTACTTGGAGGATAGGTACCTGTTGCTTATCCTGGCCTTGCAGGTGGGCTGCTCGAGCCTGCCCGCTTTGCCTGGAGAGTCTGACCTCGGATCCCAGTCTCTGGCTGAGCGGCTCCCTGGCATCTGTCTTTTACCCTCTGCTCTGAGGGTACATGGGTAGTTTTTTGCTGTCTGGCTGATGGCATGAAGCTCCCACAGGGCCCAGGTCTCAGATGTCCCATCTCTGCAGAGGCCAGGCTTGGGCATGCCATGGAGCTCAGTAAATACTTTGATGGCCGCATGTTTGTTGATTACCTTCTTTTCCCCTCTCCCTGCTTTGCTCTCTATTTTCTCTCCGCTCACCTTTTCTCCTGTGTCCCTGCCTCCTCCTCCTCCTCTCCCCACATTGCTGCGGCCCCTCCTGATGCAGGATGACAACTGGGGGGAGACGACCACAGTAGTAACGGGCACTTCGGAGCACAGCATCTCCCATGATGACCTCACGCGCATCGCCAAGGACATGGAGGACAGCGTCCCGCTGGACTGCTCCCGGCACCTGGGCGTGGCGGCGGGGGCCACGCTGGCCCTGCTGTCTTTCCTCACGCCACTGGCTTTCCTGCTGCTGCCCCCACTGCTGTGGCGGGAGGAGCTGGAGCCGTGCGGGACGGCCTGCGAGGGCCTCTTCATCTCCGTGGCCTTCAAGCTGCTCATCCTGCTGTTGGGCAGCTGGGCCCTGTTCTTCCGCCGGCCCAAGGCCTCTCTGCCCCGTGTCTTCGTGCTGCGTGCCCTGCTCATGGTACTCGTCTTCCTGCTTGTTGTCTCCTACTGGCTCTTCTACGGCGTGCGCATCCTGGACGCCCGCGAGCGTAGCTACCAGGGCGTGGTGCAGTTTGCCGTGTCGCTGGTAGATGCCCTGCTCTTCGTGCACTACCTGGCCGTGGTCCTCCTGGAGCTGCGCCAGCTCCAGCCTCAGTTCACGCTCAAGGTCGTGCGCTCCACCGACGGGGCCAGCCGGTTCTACAACGTGGGCCATCTCAGGTATGGGCGCGTCGGGGCAGGCAGACGGGCCTGGGGAGGAGGCTGAGAGGACCGTAGGGTAGGAGGGTGTGATGGTGGGGCTGGAAGGGACGGGTTAGGAGGGCTGTGTGGGACGGAGTTGCGTACTCCGCACATCCTAGGTTTTCAACAGTGTTTGTCAGGCTAAGGGTCCTGGAGCAGGTAAGGCGGGAGTCAGGAGTTGGGAGTGAATAGATGAACAGACAGTTAGAGATCGGGGATCTTAGAGAGGGATGGACCAAAGAGGATAAAGGTTTGGGGCATGAACAGGGGCTTTTTGGAATCATGTTTCTAGCTCTTTCTTGGAGGCACAGCCTCTTGAGGGCACTCCGTCAGTGGTCACAGAGATGAGCTGGCCAGAGGAGGGACTCCCCCCCAGAGGAGAAGATAATGAGGAGAGTTCTTCAGCCCCCCTAAACTTGTGGGCAGGATGCCCGCCCTGGCCATCCAGAGTATCAATAGCACCCCCTGGTCCTACAGGGAATCTTGAGGGGAGAATGATGGAGGGGAGGAAGTGATCCTTGGCTGGGGACCCTGGCCCAATGCCCTTTCTCCCCTGGGCTTCAGCACGGCAGGGAAGGACTGGCAGGCCCAGCCCTGGGGAAGGCTTGGGAGCCTGGTAAGTAGACCTCAGGCCCTGAGCCAGGCTCCTTGGAAGCAGCTTGTCCCTGCCCTCTGTCCTCTCCTGCCCTGCCAACCTGCCCTGATGTGTCCCTCCCCCTGCGCCCCTTGTCTGTCCGTTCTCCCTCCCCCTCCTGCCGTGTCCCCCACAGCATCCAGCGCGTGGCAGTGTGGATCCTGGAGAAGTATTACCATGACTTCCCTGTCTACAACCCTGCCCTCCTCAACCTGCCCAAGTCCGTCCTGGCCAAGAAAGTGTCTGGCTTCAAGGTGTATTCCCTCGGAGAGGGTGAGCGGCCCTGCTCCTCGGCCTCCTGGTCTCCTCCCAAGCAGGATTCCCAAGTTCCTGCCTCCTGTTTCTCTTTCCCCCTTCTTCCCTTGCTTTCTCCTTTCCCCAGCCCGTGTCCCAGCCCCTTCTGTTCTGTCATTTCCCTTAACTCCAGGTGGCTGGTCTTAGCTGCTGACTCTACTTGCTGTCCCTTTATGCTATGGTGCGTCCCCTTAATCTGGCTCCTCTGCGTCTGCTCATCAGCCCTGGTCCTAAGCCCTCGCTCTCTGAGCCCCAGAACCTCCTGCACTGGGGAGGAACATGTGCGGGACTCCTGCCCTCTGGTGCCTTCCTTGTTGCTTTCCTGTGGGCCTCTCCCAGACGCGGCCAGGAGGGTTGGGAACGGGAGGCATTGCTGGGGGGTGGACACAGCTTCCTCTGGATGCGTCAGGTTGCTGGCTCCAGACTTCCTGGAGCGAGAAAGGAGGCCACGCTCTGAAGTGGCCATCCCCTCTCTCTCCTGCTCCTGTGCAGAAAACAGCACCAACAACTCCACGGGCCAGTCCCGGGCTGTGATTGCAGCAGCGGCCCGGAGGCGGGACAACAGCCACAACGAGTACTACTACGAGGAGGCCGAGCATGAGCGGAGGGTGCGCAAGAGGAGGGCCAGGTGGGTCCCTGGGGGAGGAGGGGTTGCTGGGGGCTGTTGGGTGTGGGTAGGCTGGGGAGAGGAAGACCATCGGCTTCTGTAACTGCTGATGATATGGGTGGGGTGTGTGCATTCGCTTTCTGTTGCTGCCTTAATAAATCACCATGAACGCGGTGCTGCAAACACCCCACACTGATTGTCTCACAGCCCCATGGGTCAGGCACGGGTGAGCTGGACCCTCCACTCAGGGCTCATGGGCTGAAATCAAGATGACTCTCGTTTGAGCCTGAGTCCCCTTCCAAGCTCACTGGTTGTTGGCAGAATCAGTTCCTTGTCACCTGGACCCATAGGCAGTTCACCTTTTCCTCCGGGCCAGCAAGACCAGGTCTGTCTCTGACTTCTGCCACCAGCCAGAGAAAACTCTGCTCTTAAAGGGCTCATGTGATGAGACCAGACCTGTCAGGATAATCTCCTTATTTTAAAGTCAACTGACTCAGCACTTTCATTGCATCTGCAAAACGTACCAAGATTATTGGTTTTGTTTTTGTTTTTTGCGGTACGCGGGTCTGTCACTGTTGTGGCCTCTCCCGTTGCGGAGCACAGGCTCCGGACGCGCAGGCCCAGCGGCCATGACTCACGGGCCCAGCCGCTCCGCGGCATGTGGGATCCTCCCGGACCGGGGCACAAACCCGTGTCCCCTGCATCGGCAGGCGGACTCTCAACCACTGCGCCACCAGGGAAGCCCAGTACCGAGATTATTGGATAACCAGGGGATGGGCATCTGATGGAAGTGGACGGGGCATTTGAATTCTGCCTACACAGTGGAGCAGGGACTATTAAAGGATATGAGCCTCCCTGGCAATGGCAGAGATTGAGGCTAGACTAGCCCTCCTTCCAGTAGATCTTGTAGGCTTGCTCAGCAGATGGTACATTTTTACCTGCAAAAAAATACCATATGCTAACACATATATATGGAAACCAAAAAAAAAAAAAAAAAAGGTCATGAAGAACCTAGGGGCAGGACGGGAATAAAGACGCAGACCTACTAGGGAATGGACTTGAGGACGCAGGGAGGGGGAAGGGTAAGCTGTGACAAAGTGAGAGAGAGGCATGGACATATATACACTACCAAATGTAAAACCGATAGCTAGTGGGAAGCAGCCGAATAGCACAGGGAGATCAGCCTGGTGCTTTGTGACCACCTAGAGGGGTGGGATAAGGAGGGTGGGAGGGAGGGAGACGCAAGAGGGAAGAGATATGGGAGCATATGTATATGTATAACTGATTCACTTTGTTATAAAGCAGAAACTAACACACCCTTGTAAAACAATTATACTCCAATAAAGACGTTAAAAAATTAAATAAATAAAATAAAATAATATCCATTTATTTCCCGGGGGAAAAAAAAATGAGGTTCTAGTGCCCATATCTTGGTAAATTCTTAAACGCTGTCCTCACTTCTCCTTTTTTCCTGTTCACATTGTTATGTGAATGCTAGTTGTGCCTGAAGATTCTTTCTTGGTGCTTACTGTTTGCCAGGGCCCACCTTGGTCTGTTGGGCTTTCCACGGAGGAGGAGCAGAGGGTCATGGAACTCTGCCCTTCCTCCCACATGATCTCCAGACTTCCAGGGAGAAAGGTAGCCCTGACCCTGTTCTTACACGAGGCTGTAGTAGACTGAAGGTCAGCAGCTCCGTTTCTGTGACATTCCAGCAAGTCTCCAGTTGTCTCAGAAAAGGCCCTCGTGGGAAGGAAACCGGAGATGTTCCCTTCCTCCTCTACCTTTGCCCTGACTAGGGTCTTTGGACCTCCTGTTCTGCCACCACCATAGAGGACGCTTGCCTTCCCCGTTCCCTTGGTTGTAACTAGGAGAAAACTGTTTCCCTTGGTTCAGATCCTGAGTCAAAAGGATCTTTTCAAAAGAAACTTTACTGAGACACTTGGGGGAAGCAAAAGAATAAACAGAGACATGGTAGACTTACCCAGATGCACACGTTTACTTAGCCCAGAATCCCATCCTAGGCTGCTTGAAGTCCCCAGGTTCCTGGGTTTCCGGATACTGGTATTGTTTTGTATGTCGTCTCTATGCTTTTAATGTAAATTGGCTTCTTTTCCCTGCTTCCCCCTTAACAGTATATTTTTGAGATTCACCCTTGTCTGTATATCTGGTTTGTTGCATCTCATCACTGCAGAGTACTCAGAGAAATCTTCCACCATCCTGACCAATATTTGGATGACGGTCATCTTCCTAATTTTTTCCATTTTGATGAATAAGTAGTGTGTTATTAACATTTTAATTCTCTGATTACTATCCAGTGACTACTTCATCTCTTTTTCAGTCTTTCAGGTCTCTTACGAATTATTTGTTCACTCCTTTGCCCATTTTCTATGCTGTTCTTACCTCTTCCTTCTTGATTTGCAGCATATATTTTGCATTACCTCTGCCCACCCCAGGTGTTAGTTAATGTTGCCCATGCTGTCCTGGTTGAATAGACATCTGTCATTTTGATGTAGTTATAGCTATTAATTTTTCACCCACTGAAGTGTGATTTGGCGGGTCTTAAGAAGGCTTTTTCTAGGGTTTGATCCATAGTTGTCTCTCTGGGTTTGACACTAGATTGTCCCCCTTGGGTCCCTGGGCTGAGCTCACTGAACACTACAGCTGTTTCCTATCCCTAGGGGGGAAAGACCCTCCCCATCTACCCAGCTGCACACATGCATGTTCACATGCACACACACAGCCCCCAAAGCCTGGTTCTTTTTTTTTTTTTTTTTTTTGCGGTACGCGGGCCTCTCACTGTTGTGGCCTCTCCCGTTGCGGAGCACAGGCCCCGGACGCGCAGGCTCAGCGGCCATGGCTCACGGGCCCAGCCGCTCCGCGGCATGTGGGACCTTCCCGGACCGGGGCATGAACCCGTGTCCCCTGCATCGGCAGGTGGACTCTCAACCACTGCGCCACCAGGGAAGCCCCAAAGCCTGGTTCTTGACTCCAGTTGGGTGCGTATTGCTTCAGGGAGAGCACAAAAGCCTGACCTCGCTCAGGCTGCTGGAGGGCTGAAGCTGGGGGGAAGATGAGAGGTTGGCGCCTGGTCCATACTCCTCATGTCCCCCAGGCTTGTGGTGGCCGTGGAGGAGGCCTTCACTCACATTAAGCGGCTGCAGGAAGAGGAGCAGAAGAACCCCAGGGAGGTGATGGACCCACGGGAGGCAGCCCAGGCCATCTTCGCATCCATGGCCCGTGCCATGCAGAAGTACCTTCGCACCACCAAGCAGCAGCCTTACCACACCATGGAGAGCATCCTGCAGCACCTTGAGTTCTGCATCACTCACGACATGACACCCAAGGTAGGCCCATTCTGCCCCCGGCATCCTTCCTCTTTCCCCAGTTCTGGCCCCTTCCTTTCCACTTCCTTCTCCCTTATTCTCTCACCTCCTTCCGTACCCTCCATCCCTCTCTCTCTCATCTCTACCTCTGTATAGTCTCTTCTCTCATCCGTACTCCATCCACTCCATCTCTGCATGGGGTAAAATTCTTACGTGGTGAGGAGAACAGGGAGTTTCAGGACCATTTTGGGAATGGTTGAGACCTATTTCTCATCTCTGTAGGGGTTCCGGAATTTTCAGATCCAAACTCCCACCTTTACCTCCCTCACCTCCAGAAGATGTTCTTTGCACTGTGCTCTTTTTGAGCCATTCCCACCCTTCAGCTCTACGGCCAACTTCCTAGACTTGCATCCCCTGAGCCATCTTTGGGGAACAGGTGATTAAACATGTTGCACTTTAACTGTGACACCCCTAGCTTTCTGCTGGTGCAGCCCTGCTGGACGTTACCCATACGAGCAGAAGGGAGAAGAAGGAAGGACGAGGGAGGGCTTGCCCAGGTCATAGCAGGTGCCAGGGATGAGGGGTCAGGAGAGCTGAGTCCCAGCCCCGACCCTACTGAGCCATATCACCTCCGTGTGCTCCCGACCCCTCACTGATAAACTAGGGTCTGAGGCACATGATCTCAGGCCCTTTCCTGCTCTGACATTCTGAGATCGTTTGCGGAGGGTGAGCCTGGGGACATCTTGGGGGTCTTTGGAAGCTGTACCCCCCGAGGGGTAAAGGAGGGTGGGAGGGAGAACTTCCTGTGAAGTCCCTTCTCCCTTCCTCAGGCCTTCCTGGAGCGGTACCTGGCGGCTGGACCCACCATCCAGTACCACAAGGAACGCTGGCTGGCCAAACAGTGGACACTGGTGAGCGAGGAGCCGGTGACCAACGGGCTCAAGGATGGCATCGTTTTCCTCTTGAAACGCCAGGACTTCAGCCTGGTGGTCAGCACCAAGAAGGTCCCATTCTTCAAACTCTCCGAGGAATTTGTGGACCCCAAGTCGCACAAGTTTGTCATGAGGCTGCAGTCTGAGACCTCGGTGTGACTGTGCAACAGCAGGGGGAGTGGGAGACGCGGGGGGCTCCTGAGGGTGGTGGGGGCGTGGCCCTCAGGCCCTGCCACGTTCCTGCCACCTTCTTCCTCTTGCTCTAGTTTTTTTTTTCTACTTGAATTAACCACCCCCCCCACCTGTCTCCTCCCCTCTTCCTTATTTACCCTCTGTGAACCTGGAGAGACCATCCTTCTGTCAACAGTACCTGGGAAATTCCCTCTCCTTCTCCCACCCCCCTCACTTTTGTATCACTCCCGGCCCTGCAGGAACCAGTGCCTCTCTCCCTCTCCTTTCCCCGGGTGACAGTCTCTTCTGAAAGGGCACAGGGCCCACCTGAGCCCCACTCTCGAACCCAGGTTCTTATAAGCAGTTCTATCCAGCGGCCCCCAAAAGGGTTTCTCTGGGGGGCTCCGATCTGACTCCAGAGAGCCACGGTGCCAAACTCCTGAGCAGCACTACCTGCGGCCTCCTGGCGGCAGGTGGATCTGCTCCCCCTGCCCGCTCACCCCAAGCTGGAGTTCTTGGGCAAGGATCCTCCTGCGTCCTCCTACACAGCCCCAGAGTCCGGGGCCTCCCTGCCAGGGTTATTTGCTTCCAGCTGTTTGAGCCTCTCTCCCCCATCCACACATATTCAGAGCAAGGGAAGATCCCATCCTTTACCCTGACATGTCTACCTTCCATTTCTGATTTGTGTGGTCACGTGTGACCACAGGCAAACTGAGATGGAAACCCTCTGTGACCACTTTTCCTGGGCCCTGGGGGACAGACAGTACCTTTCTTCCAAGGGGTCTTTCCTGTGCAGCCCCTGGGGTAAGGTCAGGAGAGAGCCCCGTGAACATCGCTGACCCCTACCCTCTGAACTTCCTTCACCTCTGTTCCCACCATGGTAGGATGGGTCTCCCCCTTCCCAGTGAAGGATGCCACGTAGACTCCTATACAGAATTAGTGGCTTGCAGACCCTGACCCACCCTGGTGATCTCAGCCAAATGTTTTTCTTTCCTTCACCAGCCACCCCCAGTCTTGCTGTCTCTTCTCTCGGCTCCAGAGACCTGTTGCCTCATCTCTTTTTTGGGGGGAGCCAGCAGCCCCTCCTTATCCCCTGCCTTAAGTCCACTTCTTTGCCTCAGGGGTCTCTTTTCCTTGGCCGGCCAGGGTCCCCCCCTGTTCCCTCACTGCCTGGTTTTCTGGGCTCTGGTCTCCCTCTGTATTGGGGTGAGGGACCAAGATTGCTGCCCTTGATGGGTACTTAGCCCCTCACCCCATTTAGCTTCCGGAGTCTTTGCACCCAATCTGAATTCTTGAGCAAAATTTGCTGGCCTTCTAATACTTACTTTCACTGTAAATCTGAGCCTTTAAATCAGACACCCTTAAATTATGTAGTTTTAGCCAAGGGGAATAGAACTAAGAAGTACTCACATACCTCCAGCCAGCACCCATGTTGGGGAGCATTCTGGTGACTGGGCTGGAGCAGTCCCCTGGGCCAGTCCTCAGAATAACTCACAATGCCCCCTTATAAGCCCGTCTTTCCCCTGGAAAACCCATTGGTTCTTGCCTTGCAGATTGCACCCTGGGATAAGATCACAGTTGATCTCTTACCAGGGAGTCTTCTTCTCTGTGTAGTGGCAGCCCTGGGCATGATGGAGCCTGGGGATTGTTTCTCCTGCTGTCCTTTCTGAAAAAGCACATCTTTCCACACACCACTTACTAGAGAAGGGTTCTTCGGCCAGTGCTTACCTTGTCTGCACTTGGGTGGATTATGGGGCTGACCTAGGCAGCGCCTGGAGGTCAGCCTTGGGCTGGGGCTGTGGGTTTGGGGATAAGCCTGAGTGAGATACATCCTGTCCTGGGGGTCCTGGGAAGGTATTTTTTCCTTCTCTTCAAAGACCTGGTTTCAGAGGAGTCCCTTCTTGGTCACATTTCTAAATACCTCACTATCCTGGAAAATGGGGCCTGGATGGTGATTGGGGTCACTGCCTTTGTGGGCAGGAGTGGGATGTGGTGTGGTTTGAGGAGGAGTTGGGGTGGGGAGAGGGCAAGTATTTGGGATCAGAGTCGCTGCCCTAGGTTAGGGGCGGGGGAATGTTTATTTTAAGAACCTGCCATGTTTTTAATCACTGTGATTTTTTTCATTCCCTTTTCCTAAAACAAAAAGACATTTCTTCCCCCCGACTCTCTCTCTAAGCACTAAGGGCTGTGACTGAGAATGGTAGTGTTTTGGTCCTTTGCGTCAGAACTGTGGTATCTTTGTGTTCTTTGATTATTGTTATTATTATTTTTTGAAATGTCAGGATGAATTGTCAAGTGTATGGCTGTGTTTGTCTTTTGCTTCTCCTATATGGGAAGTTGTCTTCATGCTGTGAACTGCTGTGGGGTGTGCAGCTGACTCAGTCCCTCTGAGCAGTGTCCCCCACTTTGCCTGTCCCAACACATGCTGGATTTGCTCATTCTTCCCCCGTGGGGGTGTTGCCCACCCATTATCACCCGTGCCCCATATGCCACCATCAGGGATGCTGTGGCTGGGTCTCTCCAGTGCTCTTTTCTCTGACTACATGGCATCCTAGCTCATCCCCACCACACCTCCCAGACCTTCCTTTACACCACCTTGGAAGGCTGGTCCTCCTTCCCTCCACACCAGGATGCTGTGCCTCAGTCCTTCACCTACCTCGCCACTCTGCCGCCGTCCCGATTTGTCCCTTTCTCTTAAACTACTCTTCATTCTCTCTCTTTCTATTCTTGTTTATTTCCCTTCAGCTTCTCCTTTTTTCTTCCCACCCCCCTACATTTCAGCCCTTACCTTTTCACTTCCCCATCCCCTCCTCAGTCCTGTTGCAAACCCCGACACAATAACTGTCACGAGAGATTGGGATCCTTTCTCATCTGAAACGTTTGTTTCCCAGAGTTTGTGCTTCTCTTCTTCTCTGTTGGGCCCGGATGAGCTCCCTTGCCCCTCTGTGGTGTCTGTCAGTCTGTCTTCTTTTTCCTCTGCCCTCCGCATGGGGCAGCATCTGCTGATGGATTCAGTCCTGGTGTGTGATTGTTGTGATTTGTTCTTCTGTGTGTGAAAGGAAGAGGAATTTTTGAGTTCCTTCCAAGTGAGATTGTATATGTAGAATTTTCCACTGTTGGATCTAGATTTTTTTTTTCCTTTTTTTGGGTTACAGAGCTGAGACCTTGTGCATGCATGTAGAAAATTGTAAAATGTAAATTCTTTTTTTTAATATATAAAAAGCTTGTTTTTACAGTTTGCAGTGGATCTAAACATTATGACAATTTTAGGGATTTTTTTTCTTAAACATAGGAACTAAAACTGTACAAATTTTTTTAATATAAAATAAAGACATTTGACTTTTGTGGGGGCATTCTGTTGTTTTCTTCTTTTTTTTTACAGAAGTAAAAAGAGCCAAAGAGGGTCAGGAAAGAGTGAATGTATGCTCCTTGTTAGGGAGTGGGTGGGCCAGGAGGGGGCAGTGTGAGCTCATCACTGCTCCACTCTTTTCAGGATGAATGAAAAAGGAAGTGGCTTATTCTGAACGCTGATTCTGAGAAGAGAGACACTTGGGAACGTGAAGACTCAGCTGTTCTCTGGGGTGGCTAAGGAGGAAGGAAAGATTCCTGTCTGGGTAGATTCATAGGCGTTTCAGAGGACAGTTGATGATTTCATTCAATAGTGACAGCTCATCACATTAAGAAACATTCCTGAAGTGTATCTTGTGTTACTAAGTATCGTCTTATTTCTACCATGATCTATCTAATCTTTCAGATACTGCACAAAAGAATTCTCTAGCAGTAGTCATTTATTTAAAATGGAAATATTCTGTTGGCACTGTGCTTGTCATCAAGCCTTGGAATTATCATTGAGAGATCAGGGCCCTTCTCTCAGCTCTACCCAGACCCAAGCTTCTCTGTGACTTTGGGCAAAATTCTTAGCATATAAACCTCTTTCTAAGGTTAAGAACAAACGAACCAGCAAATGTAAACCTTCCTGGGTGAAGTTAACCCACTTACTGGATTTGGTCCTCCTCTAACCCTGCTTCGCACTTTGCCACACTCTGAGGATGCAAAGACCAGTGTTGTACCCTCGCCCTGGAGGAAGATCCAGGCCACAGGGAGGTGACAGACCGGATAACCTAACACAAGACTGTGTGGCCTGTTCACAGGCAGAGCACACATTAGTCCTGACTGGGTTCCAAGGAGCTCAGAGAGCCTCCCTTCAAGAAATTTAAGCAGTTTGTTTAAGAATCAGGACCGGGTAACACTACTTCCTTGAGGGGAGCTTTATCTATTCTGTTCACCTAAGTATTCCTAGCATCTATACCAGTTCCTCACGTATAGTCGCTGTTCAGTTAAAAAATTTATTGAATGCATAATGAATTATAAAAAACGAATGATACAATAGGGGCATGTAAAAGAGATCATATACTTACTTCTCCCTTTAAATTTGCATTCAGGTCTTTCTCATGTGAAAATGAATTTAAAAAACCTTCCCTTGGAACTGCATCCCCATTCTCATAGCTCTGCCCTTTTCTGTAATAGGCTTTTAATTTCAGTTGCTGTTTTCATTTCACCTCAAAACCAGCTTTTGACTTATTGTGACCAAATTTCTACCCTACCATGCCTCTGAAATTATTCTTGTTCTTAAATACCTTTTAGTAAATCTCTATTCAGTGCCTATGACGTTCCCAGCCTGGGACTAAAGTGCTCCGGTTGGGAAAGATAGTGGATGTGTTCCTGGCTTCTCTGAGTCCACCCTTGTGGACCCTGGAGGAGTCTGTATTTAACCTCATGACCCTCCTCCTCTAATGCCAGGCCCAGGAATTAACAGATTGCAAGGCCAGATCTCATGGGATCATATTTTCTCTCAGGGTTTGCTGAAAGTAAAGGTGATGATCCCACCCATTTGTCATGTAACAAAGGGTATTTGTAACTTAGCCGAAAAGACATATTTTTTCATGGAAGTACTGTACCTATCACTGAAGACAGGGACTCAACTTGGTGGATAGTCAGGATCTTGCCTGGGACTTCTCCTTCCCATAGCTGCCCAGATGTGATTTTCCAGCCTTTGCCTTTGAAATGAAGCCAAGGGGGAACCAGGAGTTAGGGCTCTGGGTGAGAAGACGTAAGAATCTTTAGACCCAGTTCTTAGCCATTCCATATTAATTTTTTTTGTTTGGGTCAGTTTAATGGCTTCTACAAAACAGAAAACCGGCTGCTTAAAATAGCCCCTGGCTTTTTATTTGTTAGTTTAAGCCAGTGATGGAAAATACTCTTCCAGCTGCTGGGAAGGCTGGCTGCGATGGGAGGAAGTCAGCCTTTGGAAAACCATTACAGTATCAGTGGACAAATGGTCACGGAAGATGCTAGAGAGATAGTACAGGACCATCCACACAGTGGAAAGATGTTGGGAAACAGTCATCCCTGTCCAGCTCTCCAGTTTCTCTGTAGGCTGAGAATGGTGTCCATTTCCCTTGTTACAAAGGACAGGGCAGACATGTCATCCTAGGAGCTCATAATAACAAATACCAAAATGAAGTATGTATGGAAAATTGGGAGAAGGTACTGATTTAGATTTGGGAAAGTTGGGCAAGGCATTGACCTCTCATTTCATCCCAGCATGTTTTAGGGGGATACTTAACTGTGTGCCATGCAGGCAGATAAAAAGATAAAACATTGTCCCCATCCTCTAGGAGTTCATGGTGATTCATGGGAAATTTTATTATTTTGTTGCCTATTGTAGGCACCCAAGAGGTGGTCAGTACCATTAGCAAGAGACAGATTGAAGTCAATACTTGGTGAGTGCATTGAGCTTGATAGGTAAACTATTTGATGTCACCACTCAAAAAAGAGACATCAGGACGATCTGATATCCCATAGGGGGGACCACTTTGGTGGAAAAGAGTTAGGAGTATGAGATCTTTAGTTGTGTCCTGTCCCTTCTGCTTGCTTTTGGGCACAGTTCACCAGTGCAGCTGCTTCATCAGGGGCAAATATGTGGTTAAAAATGAAAGTGGATTTTTGGGGTAGTGAAAATACTCTGTGTGATACTATGATGGTGGATACGTGTCATTATAAATTTGTCCAAACCCATCGAACGTACAACACCAAGAGTAAAACCTGATGTAACTTATTGACTTTGGGTGGTCAACGTAGGTTCATCACAAATGGACCACTCTGGTGGGGGATGTTGATAGTGGGGGAGGCTATGCATGTGTGGGAGCAGGGTCCATATGGGAACTTTCTGTACCTTCTGCTCAATCTTGCCATCAACCTAAAGCTGCTCTGAAAAATAAAGTCTGGTCAAAACGTGCAAACTTCCGTTAAAAGATAAATAAGTACTGGGAATGTAATATGCAACATGAAGACACTAGTTAACACTGCTGTGTGGTATACTTGAAAGTTACTAAGAGAGTAGATCCTAAAAGTTCTCATCACAAGGAAAAAAATGTTTTTTCTCTTTTTTTTCTTGCATCTACACGAGAGGAAGGATGTTAACTAAACTTATTATGGTAATCATTTTGCAATACATGTAATTCAGTTCGTCATGCTGTATACCTTAAACTTATACAGGGCTGTATGTCAATTATATCTCAATAAAACTAGGAGGAAAAATAAAGCCTGTTAAAAACAAAATAAAACGAAGCATAACCTTAGTTCTAGACACAGACCTACTAATAAAAGAAATAATACAGGCTCTTGTGATTCAGGAAAAAAAAAAAAGTGAAAACATATGCTATTTCCCCTGGATTCCTCAAAGTGTGTCACCATGAAGTTTGAAAATCTGATAAAGCCAACAGAAGAGGAGGGTCTGGGGACCCATCAACATAGTGACAGCTGAAAATTTGCATGCGTTCACAGCCATTTAACTTAGTTCCAGTTTTGGGTTCTTTCAAGTTCCTGTTAATGTTTGTTCTTTTTCGTATATGAATGTATGACTTTAGGGATAGTTTTTACTGCAGTAAATAACTGTTGTTGAAGGGTATGCCCCTTCCCTTATGAGACAAATAAGCTCTGGGGGTCTAATGTACAGCATGCTAACTATAGTTAATAATACTGTGCTATGAACTTGAAACTTGTAAAGAGAAGATCTTAAGCATTCTCACTACACACATAAAAAGGTGGTAACTGTGAGGTGGTGGATGTGTTAACCTGCTTGTGGTAATCATTTCACAAGGTAGACATATATCAACTCACCACGCTGTCCACTTTAAATATGCAACATTTTATTTGTCAGTTATACTTTAATAAAGCTGAAAAACACTTGTTGAAGAACTACTTGTCTTCTGCCTGTTTACCTACATCCTAACACTTTGCCTCCGTTCTTAAAGGTGAAATCCAGTTAAAAAGGAAGCAGGAAAAGCTGACTCTGAAGACTTCACTTTCCAGGACCCGTTAGCAGTTTGGTACTTCTGGTTGGCAGCATATCGAAGAATTTGATACCAGGGAATCTGCTACCTGGAATTGAAATGTTCAGGTGGTTTTTATTCTATCTTGAAGGAGGTCCCTAAAATAGAGCTTCTCAAACTTTAATTGTGCCATGTAGCAAGCATGAAAATCACTTGAAGATTTGATCAAAACGCAGATTCTGATTCAGCAGGTCTGAGATAGGGTCTGAAATTCAGCAGTTCTAACAAGCTCCCAGGTGTCTTAGCTCAGGTTGCCATAAAAATTACTGTAGACGGGGTGGCTTAAACAACAGAAATTTGTTTTCTCACAGCTCTTAAGGCTGAAAGTCTGTGAGCAGAGTGCTCGTGTGGTTAGGCTCTGATGAGAGCTCTCTTCCTGGCTTGGTGGAGGGCGAGTGAGTTCTGGTCTCTTCCTCTTCCTATACAGACAATAATCTCATCATGGGGCCTCTACTCACAAGACCTCATTTGAAACTAATTACCTCCCAAGGGCCCCAACTCCAAAACCATCACATTGGGAGTCAGGGCTTCAACATATCAATTTTGGGGAGAACACAATTCAGTCCATAGTGACAGGTGATGCTGCTGTTGTTCTGCAGAACTTACTTTAAGTAGCAAGACCCTAAAAGAAGCTTTGTGTTCCTATGACAGCGTGAGGGGCCCAAACATCCCTTACTTAACACTAAGTTACTGGATCCAGGAGATACGTTGAGATCTAAATTTCATGAATATAATAAATAGTTTGGTAAACTCATTGTTCCTTATATTATAGAATTGCACCATCTACATCAAATTGTCATTTATGAGACTCTTAAATGATATGTTGTGATATGGCCTTATGTGTAGAGTTTATGCAAAGCAATTCATTGGACCTCTTAACTGACCCAGAGAGACATTCATAATGACATAGAAAAGAGCCAAGCTGGGGAGACTTCATCACTAGAGGCCACAGAAATTAAAGGAACAGCTTACAATAAAAATTATCTGACCATAAATTTCTTGCCAACATGATCAATAAAAGAGAGGAAATTCAAGAGTTTTACCAAGTTTAGAGAGTTTCAGATAAGCTTCTTTAATGTATTTCAATACTTATATTAATTGCTATGGGTATAGAATGAAAATAAACTGTAACAATATACCAATAATTTACACATATCTTCTCAAGTTTCTTCATGAAAATCATTGAGTTTACTATGCAGTCTTTGAGATCATAATGATCATGTTCATTATGTTGCTGGAAGCTGCCTCATCTGTGTCCAGTGTTTTCCACTCATTTTAGTCATTCAACAAATATTTGTTGAGCATCTTCTATGTGCCAGGAACTGTGCTAGGTATTGGTGATATGGCAATGAATAATACAGTTGTGTTCTTTGTTCATAGATACTGATCACATAATATCAAATGTGATGAATGTAATGAAGGAGTAATGGGACCTTATAATAGGAACCTAACCAAGAGGGGCCAACTGGGAAGATTTCCTTGAAAAAATGTCATTTCATCTCCACGGAAAAACTTCTGATTGAAAACGTGGGGCACAAGAACTTTTTGACCAGGAGGAGCCTCTCTTTCTCTTCAGTGAGGAAACCGTGTCCAAGTAATTGCTAAAAAGTGAGTGTCAAAATCATGGGACTTTAGGATGTTGTCAATAGGTTTCCTGGAGAAATGAGGGAGTTACTTTATTAAGGTCAGTGATGGTAACTGAAATAAAAGTTATAAAAAAAAAAGGGCTTCCCTGGTGGCACAGCGGTTGAGAGTCCGCCTGCCGATGCAGGGGACACGGGTTTGTGCCCCGGTCCGGGAAGATCCCACGTGCCGCGGAGTGGCTGGGCCCGTGAGCCATGGCCGCTGAGCCTGCGCATCCAGAGTCTGTGCTCCGCAACGGGAGAGGCCACAACACTGAAAGGCCCGCATACTGCAAAAAAAAAAAAAAAAGTTATAAAAAACTATTTTTTAAATAGACAAATATTTTGTTTTAAGAATAAAATACAAAGAGATAGGGAAAGAATAAAATACCTAGGAATAAATTTAACCAAGGAGGTAAAAGACGTATACTCTGAGAATCATAAATCACTGATGAAGGAAATTGAAGAGAGTACAAATAAATGGAAAGTTATCCCATGTTCATACAATGAAAGAATTAAAACTGTTAAAATGTCCATACAACACAAAGTAATCTACAGATTTAATGCAATCTCTATCAAAATACCCAACACATTTTTCACAGAACTAGAAAAAATAATCCTAAACTTTATATGGAACTACAAAATACCTTGAATAGTCAAAGCATTCCCAAGAAAAAAGAACAAAGCCAGAGGTAACACTCCCTGACTTCAGACTATGCCTACAAAGCTACAGTGATCAAAAAAGTATGGTACTGGTATGGTAATAAAAACAGACGCATAGATCAAGGAAACAGAATAGAGAGCCCAGAAATAAACCCATGCATTTATGGGCAATTAATCTACGATAAGGAAGCAAAAATATACAATGGGGAAAAGACAATCTCTTCAATATGTGGTGTTAGTAATACTGAACAGCTACATGTAAAAGAATGTAATTAGAACACTTACACCATGTACAAAAATAAACTCAAAAAGGGTTAAAGACCTAAATATAAGACCAGAAACCATAAAACTCCTAGAAGAAAACATAGACAGTATGCTTTTTGACATAGGTCTTAGCAATATCTTTTTGGATCTGCCTCCTCAGGCAAGGGAAACAAAAGCAAAAATAAACAAATGGGAAACTTAATCAACTTAAAATCAAACTTAAAAGCTTTTTCACAGCAAAGGAAACCATCAACAAAATGAAAAAATGGGAGAAGCCGTTTGCAAATGATATGTTTGATAGGGGGTTAATATCCAAAATATATAAAGAACTAACATAACTCAATATCAAAAAAACAACTTGATTAAAAAATAGGCAGAGGACCTGAATAGGCATTTTTCCAAAGAAGACATACAGATGGTCAACAGGCACATGGAATGATGCTCAATATCATTTATCATCAGAGAAATGCAAATTAAAACTACAGTGAGATATCACCTCACACTGGTCAGAATGGCTATCATCAAAAAGAGCACAAATAACAAATATTGGCAAGAGTGTGGAGAAAAGGGAACCCTTGTACACTATTGGTGGGAATGTAAATTGGTCCAGCCACTGTAGAAAACAGTATGGAGTTTCCTCAAAAAACAAAAAAATAGAACTACCATATGACCCAGCAATTCCAGTCCTGGGAATATATCCAAAAAAAAAGAAAAAAAAGAAATCACTAATTCGAAAAGATATATGCATCCCAATGTTCATAGCAGCATTATTTATAATTTCCAAGATACAAGAGCAAACGAAGTGTCCATCAACAGATGAATGGATAAAGAAGATGTGAGATACACACACACACATACACACACACACAATGGAATACTACTCAGCCATAAAAAGAATGAAATTTTGCCATTTGCAACAACATGGATGGACTTGGAGGGTATAATGCTAAGTGAAATAAGTCAGACAGAGAAAGATAAATACTGTATGATATCACATAAGTGGAATCTAAAAAATAAAACAAGTAGTAAATATAACAAAAAAGAAACAGACTCACAGACATAGAGAACAGACTAGTGGTAACCAGTGGGGAGAAGGAAGAAGGAGGAGCAAAATAGGGGTAGAGGATTAAGAGGTACAAAATACTATGTATGAAATAAATAAGCTACAAGGATATATTGTACAATACAGGGAATATAGCCAACATTTTATAATAACTATAAATGAAATATAACCTTTAATATTGTGAATCACTATGTTGTACACCTGAAACTAATATAATATTGTAAGGCAACTATACTTCAATTAAAAAAGAGAGAGAGAATGAACTTTTGCCATTTGCAGCAACATGGATGGACTTGGAGGGCATTATGCTAAGTGAAATAAGTCAGAGAAAGATAAATACTATATGATATTGCTTATATGTAGAACCTAATAAATATAACAAACTAAGTGAATATAACATAAGAGAATCGGGTTCACAGATGTAGAACACAAACTAGTGTTTACCAGTGGGGAGGAGGGTAGGGCAATATAGGGGTAGAAATATAGCCAATATTTTGTAATAATGGAAAGTAACCTTTAAAATTGTATAAAAACAAAAATTTTTAAAAAACCAAAAAGCAAAAGAACAAAAGCTCTCTTTGGAAATCTAAAAAGAGAATTAGAGAATCTAATGTGCCCTGCTGATATATATGTATATACCAATTGCTCAAAACTAAAGAAAAGAGGAACCTTGCGGAAATCTCTCATGTTTAGACCACAGAGTCCATACCTGGTACTCGCCTGTCCTCAGCTGCCATAGCTCTTCCTGAGAGCAGGGTCTTTGCCTTGCCACAGCTTATAACTAGTTGCTGAAAGTGTGTACTGTTTGAGGAAAATACTGAGTTAAGAATTTTTAGTTTGGAATTTTATTTTCTTTGAATTTTTAACAAGCCACATGGAAACCTACTTTCCAGAATTCCTGGAATGACACATATTGTGACTAAAAAGATGCCCACAAAAGCCTGCTGGGTGCTTCAGGTGGGACCCCACAGAGTTTTAGCATTTTGGAAGGTCACTACTTGTTCAGACTTTCTATTTTTATCAATGAATCAAGGGGAAATAATGGAATCAAACCAGCCATACATACAATTATAAATAAGAATACTACTTTATTAATTTATAACAGCTGGTAAGTCTAGTTTGGGAGCTGGGTTGGTCATCTGTACAGGCATATTCTTGGTGAGGCAGATTGAATGGGTAAATTAGCCTCCTGTAGGGTAAGTACAGAACCAGACAGAGGAAACTGTAAATTCTGAAAGGACATGACTAAGTGCTGTAGTACTTCAATGCCCTTCTCTCTTTATCTACGCACTGTACCTGGGTGACGTCATCTGGTCCCATGGCTTTAAATACCATTGTATTCCAGATAACATAGCATAGTGGTAATGCACTTGGACTCTGAAGTTAGCCTGCCTGAGTTTTTCTTCTGACTTTACCTCCATTAGCTAAGTGACCATGGGGAAAATTTCTCTGTTTCTTCATCTTTAAAATGAAGATAATAATACAGTGCTAACCCCATATGGATGTTGAGAGTATAACTAAGAAAATATTCATGAACTGCTTAGATAGTGCCTGGGACACAGTAAGCACCTAATAAATGTTAGTTATATGCCAAGTGCTCTCAAGTCTCTATTTCTTGCCCTCATTTCTCCCCAGAACTCTAGAAGTGATTCCCTGCTCAAATCTGCTTCTTTCCTCATGATCATGTTTCATTAAACAGTATCACCATCCACTTACGTGCTCAAGCTAAAAAACATAGGAGTTACCCTTGATTCTTCTCTTTTTCTCATTCCCCACATTCAGTCCTTCTGTCTGTTCCTGGAACACATCTTGCTCATTTTCAATGAAGGGTCTTTTATTTGGTATTCTCTGCCTGAAATGCTGACCACTTGACCTTCTTTTGCCAGACTCCTGTCATTTAAATGTCAGCTTAATGTCACCTCCAAGAGAGGCTTTCTATAAACAGCTCAACCTGTAATAGGCTTGGAAGATAAAGATAGTGTTTCTCTGTGGAGCAGAGGGCAATGACTTAACCAGACTCTTGAGAGTGGCTCTGTGTCAGTAAGCGAGGCTTTGCATTTATTTTCCATTTCACGTGATGGGCCCAGGCTCGAGCAACCAAACTTCTGATTTTGGTCTACCCAAAGCTCTATTTCCTCACTACTGACAGCATTAATTTTAACTTTGGGGATGCCTTGACTAAGTGAACACCGCCTTATCACCTTATGGCTGGTACCTGTGGGGCTTGCTGTTGCATTGTCTCAATAACATCTTTTCCTCCTCCCACTCAGCAGAAAATGAACAGTCAACACCACTTGGACAGCTTGCCTCAATCTTAACTCTCACCTCTCAGCCACATTAACAGGTAGAATATGGGGACCCTTACTCCTCAGCTCTTGCCCACCACTTGCCCCCAAGTACGGGGTTCAGAGAGCTTCTGGGTTGGTGAACACATCCACCAATTGGGAGAGTGGGGCCACCCCAACTCCATGGAGACAGAAACTCCTATCCTCAGGACCCTCCCAGACTTCACCCTATGTATCTCTTCATCTGGCTGTTCATCTGTGTATTTTATAATATCATTTATCATATAATAAACTGATAAACATAAGTAAGTGTTTCCCTGAATTTTGTGAGACATATTAGCAAGTTATGGAACCAAAGGAAGGGGTCATGGGAACCCTGGTTTATAGCTGATTGCTCAGAAGTACAGGTGATAACCTGAGACTTGTGATTGGCATCTAAAGTGGGGGTAGTCTCATGGGACTGAGCCCTTAATTTGTGGGATCTAACGCTAACTCCAGGTAGGTAGTGTCAGAACTGAATTGATTGCAGGACACCCAGCTGGTGTCATGGAGAATTGCTTGACATGTAGGAAACCCACACTTTGGGTGTCAGAAGTGAAGTGTTTTGAGTGTAACAGTGTGAGAGTAAAAGAGAAACACACAAGACAGAAGAGTGTGTTTTTCTTTATAAAGGTACGTTGAATTTTAAAAAAGTGTAAAATTGAGGGGCTTCCCTGGTAGTCCAGCCAGTAAGACTCCACGCTCCCAGTGCATGGGCCTGAGCTCGATACCTGGTTGGGGAACTAGATCCCATACGCATGCCGCAACTAAGAAGTCCGCGTGCTGCAGCTAAGACATGGCGCAGCCAAAATAAATAAATAGGTATTTTTAAAAACTGTAAAATTGAGGTGAGAGGGCTACTTATAGGTGAGACAAGTGAAAATTTGCCTCTGATTTTGTGGTCTATGCTCATTGTGAAGTAGTTTACAGTCTTTCGTTTGTTTGTTTCTGCATATTCTGCTCAGGTGGCAAAACATTGCCTCACCAGAGTGGGTACTCTTCTGAAAATTAACTTTTAGACTGACTCTGGCTATGCTTTTGGGTACTTCATTAATTGTAAAAACAGGGGTTTCTCACTTCTGGACAAATAAACATTTCTCAAGTTATTTTCTGACTTTCTGTTTTAGTTATTATAAAATGGTTAGTTTGGTTAATAACACAGCCAGGGCTGTGGTAATTTTCTATTCATAGGTATCTTTGTTCTCACCTTTATCAGCTGACTATATTCCCCTGACAGTTCTGTCAAATATTGCTCTTCTCCAAAGTCAGAGCCCACTTTCTGAATTCTTGGAGACTAATATGGTGTTTTGTGTTCTTTTTCTTTTGATACCCAGATCATCTTTAGGGCTTCTCAGATGGCTGCTAGGTGGCACCAAGCTTGTGAGGCCTATCACATGGCACACATGAACAAAAAGTGTTCTAGGAATTATTAGGCATGGCTGGTTTGCTCCATGGGTCCAGAGCTGCTCAATGGTATTGTACAAGTTATCCTACCACCAGGCCTCAAGGCAAAGAAGACAGCTCATCCTCCCTCATTGGGGCTTTGGTAAATACTTGGGTTGATTTTATACAAGTGAAATTTTTTCACCTGCATATGCTTTAGTGACCATGTGTACCTTTATAGCTTTATACCATGTTCATAAGTAAGTGCTTATGACCAGTGATGGTCAGCAAATGATTTCTAAAGTCATTATCTCTCAGTTTTCAATACCTTTGTCTATTGATAGTCATCAGGGCACGCATTTTGTGGGAGAGGTGATAAAATTTGAAAACCTCGAGATTCATTGCCTTGAGATCCTATGATTTCACTGCCTATTTCTTCCAGAAAGAAAAGAGGGCAATAAAACATCAATATAGAACTTAAAAAACCAAAATGGCCTAAGGTTGTGTCAGTTTATTTATCCAAACCACAGTGGCCAGACGTTCTGTCCATAACTTTAATGAACATGAATGTTATAGCAGATAGAAGGCCAGAACTCTTTCCAAATGAAATACCAATGGGTAGGCCCATGAGTTGTCTGGTCACACATGGCCACACACGAGTGAAACACCCATGTGATGGATAATGTTGTGTTAAATTATTTTAACGTGTTAAGGGCAATTCATTCACAGGTTCAATAAGCCCTGACTCAATGGATTAAAATCAAGTTACATTTTCAGAAGACATTGCTTGAACTTTGTAGAGAGTTTTCAACTTCCGTTGAAAAGCAAGTCTCATTTCTGACCTCATGTATTTGTTCCTAAAGTGTAACCTAGATTGTAACTGGATTCATTTATTTGTTCCTAACTAGATTGTGCACCTAGTTCTGCCCCTGAACAACCCCTGTACCACTACCCTCCACTGAAAAGTTATTATTTTCTTGTGTATCCTTCCATTTTTTTTTATACAACAGGTTCCTATTAGTCATCAATTTTATACACGTCAGTGTATACATGTCAATCCCAATCACCCAATTCAGCAGCCCCCGTCACCCTCCCCACGGCTTTCCCCCCTTGGTGTCCATACGTTTGTTCTCTACATCTGTGTCTCAATTTCTGCCCTGAAAACTGGTTCATCTGTACCATTTTTCTAGGTTCCACATATATGCATTAATATATATTTGTTTTTCTCTTTCTGACTTACTTCACTCTGTATGACAGTCTCTAGATCCATCCACATGTCAACAAATGACCCAATTTCGTTCCTTTTTAGGGCTGAGTAATATTCCATTATATATATGTACCACATCTTCTTTATCCATTTGTCTGTTGATGGCATTTAGGTTGCTTCCATGACCTGGCTATTGTAAATAGTGCTGCAATGAACATTGGGGTGCATGTGTCTTTTTGAATTGTGGTTTTCTCTGGGTATATGCCCAGTAGTGGGATTGCTGGATCATATGGTAATTCTATTTTTAGGTTTTTAAGGAACCTCCATACTGTTCTCCATAATGGCTGTATCAGTTTATATTTCCACCAACAGTGCAAGAGGGTTCCTTTTTCTCCACACCCTCTCCAGCATTTGTTGTTTGTAGATTTTCAGATGAAGCCCATTCTAACTGGTGTGAGGTGACACCTCATTGTAGTTTTGATTTGCATTTCTCTAATAATTAGTGATGTTGAGCAGCTTTTCATGTGCTTCTTGGCCATCTGTATGTCTTCTTTGGAGAAATGTCTATTTAGGTCTTCTGCCCATTTTTGGATTGGGTTGTTTGTTTTTTAATATCGAGCTGCATGAGCTGTTTATATATTTTGGAGATTAATCCTTTGTCCGTTGATTCATTTGCAAATATTTTCTCCCAGTTCTGAGGGTTGTCTTTTCGTCTTGTTTGTGGTTTCCTTTGCTGTGCAAAAGCTTTTAGGTTTCATTAGGTCCCCTTTGTTTATTTTTGTTTTTATTTCCATTACTCTAGGAGGTGGATCAAAAAAGATCTTGCTGTGATTTATGTCAAAGACTGTTCTTCCTATGTTTTCATCTAAGAGTTTTGCAGTGTCTGGTCTTACATTTAGGTCTCTAATCCATTTTGAGTTTATTTTTGTGTATGGTGTTAGGGAGTGTTCTAATTTCATTCTTTTCCATGTAGCTGTCCAATTTTCCCAGCACCACTTATTGAAGAGACTGTCTTTTCTCCATTGTATATCCTTGCCTTCCTTTTTCATAGATTAGTTGACCATAGGTGCATGGGTTTACCTCTGGGCTTTCTATCTTGTTCCATTGATATATGTTTCTGTTTTTGTGCCAGTACCATATTGTCTTGATTACTGTAGCTTTGTAGTATAGTCTGAAGTCAGGGAGTCTGATTCCTCCAGCTCCGTTTTTTCCCCTCAAGACTGCTTTGGCTATTCGGGGTCTTTTGTGTCTCCATACAAATTTTAAGACTTTTTGTTCTAGTTCTGTAAAAAATGCCATTGGTAATTTGATAGGGATTGCATTGAATCTGTAGATTGCTTTGGGTAGTGTAGTCATTTTCACAATATTGATTCTTCCAATCCAAGAACATGGTATATCTCTCCATCTGTATCATCTTTAATTTCTTTCATCAGTGTCTTATAGTTTTCTGCATACAGGTCTTTTGTCTCCCTAGGTAGGCTTATTCCTAGGTATTTTATTCTTTCTGTTGCAATGGTAAATGGGAGTGTTTCCTTAATTTCTCTTTCAGATTTTTCATCAATAGTGTACCGGAACGCAAGAGATTTCTGTGCATTAATTTTGTATCCTGCTACTTTACCAGATTTATTGATTAGCTCTAGTAGTTTTCTGGGGGGCATCTTTAGGATTCTCTACGTATAGTATCATGTCATCTGCAGACAGTGACAGTTTTACTTCTTCTTTTCCAATTTGGATTCCTTTTATTTCATTTTCTTCTCTGATTGCCGAGGCTAGGACTTCCAAAACTATGTTGAATAATAGCAGTGGGAGTGGACATCCTTGTCTTGTTCCTGATCTTAGAGGAAATGCTTTCAGTTTTTCACCATTGAGAATGATGTTTGCTGTGGGTTTGTCTCATATGGCCTTTATTATGTTGAGGTAGGTTCCCTCTATGCCCACTTTCTGGAGAGTTTTTATCATAAATGGGTGTTGAATTTTGTCAAAAGCTTTTTCTGCATCTATTGAGATGATCATATGGGTTTTATTCTTCAATTTATTAATATGGTGTATCACATTGACTGATTTGCGTATATTGAAGAATCCTTGCATCCCTGGGATAAATCCCACTTGATCATGGTCTATGATCCTTTAATGTGTTGTTGGATTCTGTTTGCTAGTATTTTGTTGAGGATTTTTGCATCTATGTTCATCAGTGATGTTGGTCTGTAATTTTCTGTTTTTGTAGTATCTTTGTCTGGTTTTGGTATCAGGGTGATGGTGGCCTCATAGAATGAGTTGAGAGTGTTCCTTCCTCTGCAAATTTTTGGAATAGCTTGAGAAGGATGGGTGTTAGCTCTTCTCTAAATGTTTAATAGAATTCACCTGTGAAGCCATCTGGTCCTGGACTTTTGTTTGTTGGAAGATTTTTAATCAGTTTCAATTTCATTACTTGTGATTGGTCTGTTCATATTTTCTGTTTCTTCCTCATTCAGTATTGGAAGGTTATACCTTTCTAAGAATTTGTCCACTTCTTCCAAGCTGTCCATTTTATTAGCATAGAGTTGCTTTGTAGTAGTCTCTTAGGATGCTTTGTATTTCTGTGGTGTCTGTTGTAACTTTTCCTTTTTCACTTCTAATTTTATTGATTTGAGTCCTCTCCCTCTTTTTCTTGATGAGTCTGGCTAATGGTTTATCAGTTCTGTTTATCTTCTCAAAGGACCAGATTTTAGTTTTATTGATCGTTGCTATTGTTTTCTTTGTTTGTATTTCATTTATTTCTGCTCTGATCTTTATGGTTTCTTTCCTTCTGCTAACTTTCGGTTTTGTTTGTTCTTCTTTCTCTGGTTACTTTAGATGTAAAGTTAGATTATTTATTTGAGGTTTTTCTTGTTTCTTGAGGTAGGCTTTTATAGCTATAAAATTCCCTCTTACAACTGCTTTTGCTGCATCCCATAGGTTTTGGATCATCGTGTTTTCCTTGTAATTTGTCTCTAGATATTTTTTGATTTCCTCTTTGATTTCTCCATGATTTTTTGTTTTTTTAGTTACTTATTGTTTAGCCTCCATGAGTTTGTGTTTTTTATATTTTTTCCCTGTAATTTATTTCTAATCTCATAACGTCATGACCAGAAAAGATGCTTGAAGTGATTTCCATTTTCTTAAGTTTACTGAGGCTTTATTTGTGACCCAAGATGTGATCTATCCTGGAGAATGTTCCATGCACACGTGAGAAGAAAGTGTAATCTGCTGTTTTGGGATGGAATGTCCTATAAATATCAATTGAATCTATCTGGTCTATTGTGTCATTTAAAGCTTCTGTTTCCTTATTTATTTTCATTTTGGATGATCTGTCCATTGGTGTAAGTGAGGTGTTAAATTCCCCCGCTATTATTGTGTTACTGTTGATTTCCTCTTTTATAGCTGTTAGCAGTTGCCTTGTGTATTGAGGTGCTCCTATGTTGGGTGCATATATATTTATAATTGTTATATCTTCTTCTTGGATTGATCCCTTGATCATTATGTAATGTCCTTCCTTGTCTCTTGTAACATTCTTTATTTTAAAGTTGTTTTTTCTGATATGAGTATTGCTACTCCAGCTTTCTTTTGATTTTCATTTGCATGAAATATCATTTTCCATCCCCTCACTTTCAGTCTGTATGTGTCCCTAGGTCTGAAGTGGGTCTCTTGTGGACAGCATATATATGGGTCTTGTTTTGGTATCCATTCAGCAAGCCTGTGTCTTCTGGTTGGAGCATTTAATCCATTCATGTTTAAGGTAATTATCGATATGTATGTTCCTATGACCATTTTCTTAATTGTTTTGGGTTTGTTTTTGTAGGTCCTTTTCTTCTCTTGTTTTTCCCATTTAGAGAAGTTCCTTTAGCATTTGTTGTAGAGCTGGTTTGGTGGTGCTGAATTCTCTTAGCTTTTGCTTGCCTGTAAAGCTTTTGATTTCTCCATCGAATCTGAATGAGATCCTTGCCGGGTAGAGTAATCTTGGTTGTAGGTTCTTCCCTTTCATCACTTTAAGTATATCATGCCACTCCCTTCTGGCTTGTATAGTTTCTGCTGAGAAATCAGCTGTTAACCTTATGGGAGTTCCCTTGTATGTTATTTGTCATTTTTCCCTTGCTGCTTTCAATAATTTTTCTTTGTCTTTAATTTTTGCCAATTTCATTGCTATGTGTCTCAGCATGTTTCTCCTTGGGTTTATCCTGTTTGGGACTCGCTGCACTTCCTGGACTTGGGTGGCTATTTCCTTTCCCATGTTAGGGAAGTTTTCGCCTATAAACTCTTCAAATATTTTCTCTTGTCCTTTCTCTCTCTCTTCTCCTCTGGGACCCCTATAATGTGAATGTTGGTACATTTAATGTCGTCCCAGAGGTCTCTTAGGCTGTCTTCACTTCTTTTCATTCTTTATTCTGTTCTGCAGCAGTGAATTCCACCATTCTGTATTCCAGGTCACTTATCCGTTCTTCTGCCTCAGTTAATCTGCTACTGATTCCTTCTAGTGTAGGTTTCATTTCAGTTATTGTATTGTTCATCTCTGTTTGTTTTTTCTTTAATTCTTCTAGGTCTTTGTTAAACATTTCTTGCATCTTCTCGATCTTTGCCTCCATTCTTTTTCCGAGGTCCTGGATCATCTTCACTATCAGTATTCTGAATTATTTTTCTGGAAGGTTGCCTATCTACGCTTCATTTAGTTGTTTTTCTGGGGTTTTATCTTGTTCCTTCATCTGGTACATAGCCCCCTGCCTTTTCATCTTGTCTATCTTTCTGTGAATGTGGTTTCTGTTCCACAGGCTGCAGGATTGTAGTTCTTCTTGCTTCTGCTGTCTGCCCTCTCCTTCCAAGTTTTTTGTATGCATACAAAATACATTTATATCTTCTTCTCTGCCCACCTTTCATACAAATGATATTCTACTGTTTTGCACCTTGTGTGAAGACATGAAAAGGACAAACTGTAGAAGATAATATTGATAAGCTTCACTGCATTGAAGTAAAACACCTTTTGTTTAACTAACAAATTCCTTGAAGTGAGTAAAAAAGATTCATCATAGATGGGGAGAAGATATTTACAATGTATATGCTTGTGTTATTATAAGAGATAAATATATATAGATCTCCTATAAATCAAAAGAGAAAAGACAAATGATTTAATTAAGATTGGGCTGCAGATATGACAGGGAATCCAAATGCCCAATGAATTATTAAAATATCAGAGAAATACAAAATAAAATTGCATTGTGAATTAAAACTTCCTTTCACATTCATCAGATTAGCAAAAATGGAAGTCTGACAATATCAGGTGCTGGTTGCTGATGAGGCAACAGAAGTGAGAACTGCTTCAATCATTTGGAAAACAATTTCATAATATCTGGTAATCTTGATGAGGCTCCCACCTGATAACTTGTAATTCTGCAATTAGGCAGAGGACCTAGAGAAACTCTGAATATGTACATAAGGAGACATGTACATTTCATTCTTCTTTTAAATAGAAAAACAAAGCAAAGGGGACAAACCCTCAACTTAAATATCCACCATTGTGGTTTATTCATATAGTGGAATACTACACAGCCATGAAAACAAACTATAGCATCATGGATAAACATGAGTGAATTTTTCAATCACAATATTGTGCAAAAAAGAAAATTATAGAAGAATACATATAGTATACTACTTAAAAACATACATCATAATAGCTTTTGTTGTCTAGGGACACAAATGTAGTCAAAATATTTTAAAAATGCACAGGAATAATAAGCACCAGTATACTTGGCAAGTATACTTTCAATTAAGGAAAGGTAATTTATATGGTAATCTAAATTTATAAACTAGGTGCTGACTACACAGATTTTATTATTATCCTTTATATTTTTCATTTGTCTGAAATATTGAAAAATAAATTGTGTGATTTTTTGTAGTGCTGTTAATTTTGCTGAGATCCAGATGTTTTTCTGAGATCCAAATATTCATATTAATTGAATATTTGAATAGCATTTTAAAATTTCCACAGCATTTTCTTATTTTATTTAATCTGCAACATAATTTTTGATCATTGGTTGCAAAGAAATATACTAACTCACATAATAAAATAAGAAGTTTGCTAGCATAGGGAGACTCTCTACATGAGCTATGGAGCCTGAGTCCAGGTACCAGCTCTCCCACTTGTGTTCTTGTTCCCTGTTTGCCTTATCCATGAGTATTTTTCATTTATGCCATTATGACTCAATATTAGACTCACAAATTTCCACTTACTTCCTCAGAGCACAGCCAAGACCTTCTCTTCAGGAAAAACTTCACTCTCGCCCAAAGGCGTGAGGTATTTCCTTGGGACCTCCACAGGTCCACCAAATAAGAATTCAAGGTTGTAAGCTCCCCATACTAGCAACGTGTCACAGACAGAGAGCTGGAGGTGTTGGAGTTTATTTAACAAATTAATGGATAAGAACCTTACCTATCATTGTGGCTCTCATCCACTGCAAGCTAATGACTAGGCCAAAATAATAGTGCAGCCTTCTCTGTGGTCCCTGAAGTGGTCTGATGGAGGGTAGCAGTCATTAATACTTGCCAAGTTTCCCATCACTTGCAACATGTCATTCTAAGCTCAGCAATTGGACACCTGTCAAATGATTGATGGGGTAATACCTCAATTTTAGCTTCACTATCACTATCTCAGGCTGTAATAAAGATTTAATAGACAAACAAGAATCTTCTTCTTATGCTGCTATATCTGTAGCTGGACCATAGTATTCACTCAATTTTAAACACTGGAGTTGGTCTCTGTGAGTAACGGTGGAACTGGACAAAGGTGAATTTTGGCCAGTGCAGTTGAGGAGCTAGGGCCTTTTTCATACATGCTCTAGGACTGAAAAAAATCCATATAGTACTTTCAAACTGATCACCTTTGCAGGTGGTCCTCACAAGGTTGTACACTGTTGTACACCTTAGACTTGAAGGAATTCCTGACAGGTGCACCAGGAGACATATGCAAGAATGTTCACAGAAGCATTGTGCTTATTGGCTCAAACCCAGAAACAACCCAAATGCTCTTCAACAATAAAATGCATAAATAAGCTGTGATTTATTCACATGATATAATATTATACAACAACAATCAAAAAAACTATAGTTGCAGGCATACTGTTTTGCTACAACAGTAGCAAAACCATTCACGATTTTTCACTTCTGGGCCATGCTTTTGGGGTTTGGCAGCTTCACTACATGAAGTAAGTAATCATCGATGACTAGTCTAGCCACTGCAACCCAGGTCACACATACCCTGCAAGCATCTTTGTAAAGGGGATCTTCTGAGTAAAAGATAATGTAAGCTAAATGGGGGAAGAGTATTGTGTTTGCTCAGTCTAAGTATTTTCATTTTGAATTTTTTTTAATGTTTGGTTCCTTTAGAGATTTTGGAATAGTACTGGACCATAATTTATGGTGAGAGCTACCAAGGGGAGTTTCTCTATTATTAAATGATTAATTCAAGAAAACAGAGGCCCAGAGATTAGATCCAGATATCTGTGACATCACAGGCTGAGGGTATCTTAGGAATTTTTAAAGGATGCAGCTCACACTTGGCTCTGAATTTTGGAAAGCCTGTTGCTTTGTCTTAATTCACCTGAAGTATCAGCCGAACTATAGCATAAAACTTGATGTTCTCACCTGAAATTTGAAAAACAGAGCTACACAGTGTTTACATATTTGTATAAATTTCCTTCTTTCCGCATGTTTGTTTCTTTGTTTTAACTAAGCTGGTTGAGACTGAATATAAAATAAGTCAGAGATTTTAAACGTTCTTTTGGTTCCAGGTTTAAACTGAGCTTCCAGCCTTTGGTGCCTCTTGCTGATGGTGAGTGGGGTGGGGTAACTTATGAAAGTGGAGTGAGGACCATTGGCAAAGTCTGTCCTGTTTTTGCAGTGGATACCTCCCACTTCCTATTTATTTTTTAATGTTCTATACAGAAATAGCATGAATCCAAATTTAAAAAAGGAGTTTCAGAGTGGAAAAACCAAGCCACCTGCTGACGTTGGTGAGGCAGAAATCCACCCTGGTCTGAACAGCCTGCAGCTCTATCTTAAAATGGACCTTGAACATCCAAGGGCTGCTGCCACTGCTACCCTGAAAGTCTCGGCAGACCAAGCCTCACTGGCACATCTGGGTCTCCTGGAAAGGCAGCTTGGCATTTGTTTTAGACTCCTTTCAGGGCTTTTGTTCTTTGTGAGTTGAGGGGGTTTGATTGGGTGACCTCTAGGTGGATTTTTGAGAGGTCTTGTTCTCTTGAGTTCTAGGATCTCAATTTTGCACTAGGAGGTTGGGGTTAGAAAGAGTATGGCTTAATTCCCTCTTGAGAAACTCAAGTGTCGAGTTCACATCTGACTCTGTGTGGAAGGCAGTGTTGGCTCTATCCTAACTCCTGTTGGCTGCTTTGCTTCCAGTGCTGTCAGGGTGATCAATGATAATGGGCTAACATGGACATGTAAGAGGATAAAAATAGTCATAGTGCTTGCATGGAAACGTGTGCTTTTTTCAAAACATATTCATATAATTTTTTGCACCTTTCTGAAACTCTCTGAAGAAATATGAGGGAAGACAATGGGACCCAACAACATGACTAGCATCAGTTATTTCCAAAGTACCAAGCATTGTGCTAAACTATTTATATACACTGTTAACACATTCTTCATTTAAATTTATGTATACACTTCAGAACAGCTCTATAAGATAGGTACTACTACTACAGCTGCTTTACAGGTGAGGAAATCAATGCCTTAATAACTTAATCAGGTCACAGGGATACAGCTCGTAAGCAGGGCTGGGATTTAAACCTAGGTCTGCCTGACTCCAGAACCCCAGTGCTTACCCACTAGTCAACATTGCTTCTCTACAGAAACAGGGGTAGAAAGCTCCTATGTGGTCTTAGAATCCAGGTTGGAGCCTAATTAGTCATCTTAGAACCTAGGTTTCCTGACTGCTATCTAATGCTTCTTTCTTTTTTTCGTTTTTTATTGTGAAATAGATCGTATTGTATAAACACACATATATATGTATATTTTATATTATAAAATTGTCATGTAAGTTTGTCAATATTTGCTCAGATTTGACATATAAAGTGGCAATTTCATGATTTAATATACTATATACTTTTTCATGAACTAGTTTAAGGTTAAAACACATTCTAGTATAACCACCATCCCAGTTTAAAGAATAGAACATTGCTTTCTGTGAACCTCCCTGGCACATGCTCCTTCTTTCCCCTTCTAGGTAACACTGTCCTGACCTTGTGATAATCGTTTCTTTTCCTTATAGCTTAACAACTGTTAAACTTCAGGGATGTTGGCATCCCTAAAGAATATAGCTTATTTTTGCTTGGTTATGTCTTTATATAAATGGATCACACCACACATGTTATTTTGTGGCTTGCTTTTTTCATGCATCACTATGTTTGTGAGCTAGATTGATGCCTGCAACTATAGTTTTTTTTATTGTTGTTGTATAATATTATATCATGTGAATAAATCACAGCTTATTTATGCATTTTATTGTTGAAGAACATTTGAGTTGTTTCTGGGTTTGAGCCAATAAGCACAATGCTTCTGTGAACATTCTTGCATATGTCTCCTGGTGCACCTGTCAGGAATTCCTTCAAGTCTAAGGTGTACATTTATGGGTAGAATTTCTAAGTGGAAGAAAAGACTAAACTATTTGTGCCAAATTTCTCTGCACCCAGCAGGTGTAACTTATACCAAGTTTACATTGCTCTATGTTCTTGCACTTGATATTATCAAACTTAAATATTTTTGTATTCTGAAGGCATGTAATGGTACTTCATTTTGGTTTTAATTTGTATTTCTGTGATTACTAAAAAGGCTGAGCAATTTCTCATGTCTTCATTGACCATTTGGATTTCTCCCTTGCCCTTTGGGAAATGTCTGCTCATATCTTTTGCCTCTTTGTTTTATTGTCTCTCTCTCTCTCTTTCTTCTTCGTAGGAGTTCATTATATATTTCTGGATATTAGTCCTTTGTCAGTTGTATATATATTATAAATATCTGCTCTCAATTTGTGGCTTGGCTTTTCACTTTCTTGATGATTTCTTTAGTTGAACAGATTAAAAAAAATTTAATGTATGAGTATGATTAGTGCTTTTTGTGTCTTGTTTAAGAAATCCTTTCTTATGCCAAGATCATCAAGATATTCTCCTATATTGTCTTTGAAAATCTTTATATTTTTACCTCTTATATTGAGGTCTTTAATATTCCTGGAATTGCATTTTGTGTATGGTGTCAGATAGGGGGAGGAGTCCAGTTGTTCCAGTGTGATTTATTTTAAAAATCCATCCTTTTCCCACA
Organism: Monodon monoceros; assembly: GCF_005190385.1. Lineage (NCBI taxonomy): Eukaryota > Metazoa > Chordata > Mammalia > Artiodactyla > Monodontidae > Monodon > Monodon monoceros. Next base: position 66,138,251 of record NW_021703774.1, on the reverse strand, counting down.
GATACGCACCACCACTTTCCACTATGGGTAATCAATGACCCCCTGTTCAAATTTGAGAACAATGGAATTATTAACTTTTTATACTTATTGTTTTACTCTTCTCACTTATTTTTTCCATGTGGTTATTTTACAGATGTAGTATTATGAAAATACTGAAGTATTATCAATATTGTGTATCTCTTAACTTCCCTGAGTTGAGGACTACCACATTCATAACGACCTGTAAATTCCCCTGGATACCTGTCCCCTTCTGCTACCTTGCTCCAAGCCACACAGATCAGAGATGCCTGTGTGGTGACTCTTGTCAATAGCTGACTCTCAGGTTTTGAAACTTTGGAGAGAACAAAGGGATAATTCAAGTCACCAAGCAAAGAGTTAGGGAAATGAGCCAGGGGAGCCAAGTTGTGTACTGGGCCTGGAAGCAAGAAAGCATGGGTCCCTTCTGTAACTATTTTCTGTGTGATCTTAGACTGACCTCAGTTTTCTTATTTGTTGGGCTACATGAATTATAATGACTCTTTCACTTCTAAAATTCAAATGGGACTCAGTCATTATCTTTCTGTGTGACTATAAGTATATATACATATATAGATTTTAGTTTCTTTTTCTATAACTCTAGTTTCTTTTGCATGTTTATTCAGAGTGAGTGCTTAATAAATATCTGATTTCTTACCTGTTTTAGGACAATAGCACTGATGTACCCAGGGAAGAAGTGGAAAGGAGGTATGGCAAGAGTTGGTGAGAAGTTTACAAGAAAGGGTAAGGCCCACCAGTCTGCCCCCTCAGTCACTATAAAGTTCTTTAACAACAATACATGTACCTCTTTGAAACTGTTTCCTTCACTTGCAAATGAGGATAACAGTACCTACCTCATTTACTTTATATACTTTGGGAAGATCAAAGGAGATATTAGAAATATAAATAATGAAGTATTTTAAAAAATGGAAGCAGTTATATATACACTTACTGGGTACTGTCTCTGATCCTGCAAAAACAACACATAATCAATTCCAGCCTTCAAGGAGCTCACAATCCACAGATACAACATGGTATAGTGGCAAAAATACTGCAGTAGAAAAAAACACCCTATTTCCTGGTATTATATTTGTTGTGTGAACTTGGACAAGTCTTTTAACCTCCCCGAACCTGATCTTTTATTTGCAAAATGGGCAGGAAAAGATTAAGCCACACAGTTGATAACATTGCTTCTAAAATTCCCCGATTCCATGTCCCTGGACAAATTACAACTATTCTTCCTCTTTTTTTTCTTTAATATTTATTTACTTATTTATTTATTTTGGCTGCACTGGGTCTTCATTGTGGCAGGTGGGATCTTCATTGCAACACACGGGATCTTCATTGCGATATGTGGGATCTTTAGTTGTGGCATGAGGACTTCTTAGCTGAGGCATGCAGACTCTTAGGTGCAGCATGCAAACTCTTACTCGCAGCATGCTGACTCCTAGTTGTGGCATGCAGGCGGGATCTAGTTCCCTGACCAGGGATTGAACCCGGGCCCCTTGCATTGGGAGTGCGGAGTCTTACCAACTGGTCCACCAGGGAAGTCCCTCCTCCTTTTTCTTTTTTTTCCTTCTTAAAAGAAACATTGTGAGGGTCAAGCAAGAGGTGCCAAATGACTTTGAAATCTTAAGGGGCTGTGTGAATGTGATGTGTGGTTATTTCTATCTCCCCCACCTCCCACCCTTGGTGTGAGTGGGTTTCAGGACCAGCTATGTAATTTGCATGGCCTGTTGCAAGATGAAAACATGGTCCCTTATTAAAAAGTTATTAAGACATGCAGGACAGCAACATCAGAGCATTAAACCAAACACAGGGACCTTCTCAGTGTGTGGCCCTGTGTGACTGCACAAGCCACAAGACCGTGAAGCCATCCCTCGTGGTTTTGTAATTTCCCAAGTATCCAGCTCTCCTAGCACCTCTTGGTGGTTTACAGGTTTATGACCTGTCCACCTGTCTTTTTACTTGTCTGTTGCAATACACAAGGACCAGTCATGCAAGTTATTACCCACTTAGTAGAAAGTGAGGGAATTCATGGCATTGGGTAATATACCAAAATGTAAGTATTCTTAGTTTTAGTTTCATTTAAAATTACACAGTAGTGTTTTGATCTACTTTACTGACAGGTCTTCTTGACTTGGTCGACCTCAAAATTCTGCCTTGAATGGTTTTAAACAGTCCCTTGGACTTTTCAACTCGTGTCACCTAACTTCTTGCTCTGTTGCTTCTCATCCTCTACCCCAGACAAGTTCTACAGACATCCTGCTGTTCCAGCCTATCTTCCAAGCCTATGCTCAATTGGCTTCTTTTACTTACTTCAGCTTTCTGTTTGAAACTCAAGTGCTTAAGAATAATACCTTTTAAACCTTCCCTGGTACTTCCCTTGGATACTAATTTAATGCTCAGTCCCAGAGATCCCCAACTTTTTCCTAGAACAGATAGTTTTGATTTTTACAGTCTTAAGTTTTCTGGAGTTAGGACTTCTTGAAGTTTTTGAGCTGAGGGTTAGGGCTTACGGGAGGTAGCCCATGTGAGGCTTCAATGCTTTAAAGAATAATTGCAATAAATGGACCTGACCAAGGATGAAACGGTTTGTTAAATAAGACAGTTACTTACCTATCGCTGAATGTTGTCTAACTAGGCTCGGTAACTATAGAGGCATTTGAGCATGGGTGGAAGTTTGAGTGAGATGGTCTTAAAAGGTCTATAACACTGACAGTCTGGTGATTCTGTGTTAGCAAAGTTATTATCAGGTTGACTCCTCCTCCTTTACTTTTTTGAAAATCTCTTAAACTGCAAATGGGCATAAGGTTCTTTTTTGGAGTGATGGAATGTTTTAAAATTGGATTATAATGATGATTGCACAAGTTTGCAAATTTACTAAAAATCATTGAACTGTACATTTGAAATGGATGAATTATGGTACATAAATTATACCCCAATAAATCTGCTTTTAAAAAGTCTTGAGAACATACACTGTCATATTTTTAAAACAATATATTTATTTTACATTATACATTATATATGTTTAAAGTATATGCTAAGAATTGGGATAGTTTTAAGAGACTAGATACTCAAATAAGAAGTTAAATCTAATGCCTGGAAATTTATCTGGAATATGTTAAAATGATGTAAACGTAAAAAAATGTATGTGAATCACCACTGAAGTTACTGACTCATTCTTTAAAAAATTATTTAATTAGTTTTAAATTTACACACAGTAAAATTCATTCTTTGTGATATATACTTCTGTGGGTCTTCTCAAATGCATATAGTTATATAACCACCACCACAATCAAGATATGGAACAGTTCTATCACATTCAAAAATCCTCTTGTGCTGCCCATCTGTAGTCAGCCTGTCTCCCACCTGCAGACCCTGGCAACCACTGAGCTGTTCTCTGTCTCTATAGTGTTGTCTTTTCAAGGACATTACATGATATATACATTTTGAAAAGATTTTCAAACAGCAATTACTAATTTTAATTTTTAACTGAGATATAATTGACGTATAACATTACATTAGTTTCAAGCGTACAAAATAATGATTCAATGTTTGTATATATTGTGAAATGATCACTACAATAGGTTTAGTTTACTAAACATCTGTCACCTCACAGAAAAAGTCGTAACAAACTTTTTTTCTTGTGATGAGAACTTTTAAGAGCCACTCTTTTAGCAACTTTCAAATATACAATAAAGTATTATTAATTATAGTCACCATGCTGTGCATTACATCCTTATGACTTACGTATTTTATAACTGGAAGTTTTTATTTTGTGACCAGCTTCACCCATATTGCACCCACCCCCCCTTCCAATGACACCACCAATCTGCTCTCTGTATCCATAAGCTTGTTTTTGTTCTTTGGAGGGGGGTGGGGGGAAAGTTTAGATTCCACATATAAGTAAGATCATATGGCATTTGTCTTTCTCTCTCTGATTTATTTCACTTAGCATAATGCCCTCAAGATCCGTTTAGGCTGTCGAATTTTAATTTTTGAATTACAAAAATAATGGCTATTTTGGGGTTGTGGGAATTTCCCTGCTGATAACTAGTCAGATTGAGAAGCCTGAGATAGTCACAGACAGGATGAGGTTAGTCTGAATTCAGTTATTCTCATAGACTCACACTCAGTTAGAGCTGGAAGGATTTTTAGAGTTATTTAGCCAAAATCCTAATTTTAAATATAAAGAAACTGAGGTCCAGAAGACAAGAGTGAATCTCAAGCTTATGTAACTAGTAGTAGAATTGACCTGGCACTCAGTTTCTTTTTTTTTAAATTTAATTAAAAAAATTGAAGTATAGATGATTTACAGTGTTTCAGGTGTATAGCAAAGTTACATATATGTAAATATTTCAGATTCTTCTCCATTATAGGTTATTACAAGAAATTAAATATAGTTCCCTGTGCTATATAGTAGGTCCTTGCTGGTTATCTATTTTATATACAGTAGTAAGTATCAGTTAATACCAAATTCCTAATTTATCCCTCCCCACCCCTTTCCCCTTTGGTAACCATAAGTTTGTTTTCTATGTCTGTGAGTATATTTCTGTTTTGTAAATAGGTTCATTTGTATCATTTTTTTTTTAGATTCTACATATAAGTGATATCATATGGTGTTTGTCTTTCTTTGCCTGACAACTTAGTATGATAATCTCTAGGTTCATTCATGTTGCTGCAAATGACATTATTTCATTCTTTTTAATTGCTGGGTAGTATGCCATTTTATGTATATATCACATCTTCTTTATCCATTCATCTGTTGATAGATATTTATGATACTTCCATGACCTGGCTATTGTAAATAGTGTTGTTATGAACATTGGGGTGCATGTATCTTTTCAAATTAGCGTTTTCATCTTTTCAGGGTATATGTTCAGGAGTGGGATTGCTGGATCAAATGGTTACTCTATTCTTATGTTTTTAAAGAAATTCCATACTGTTCTCCGTAGTGGCTGCACCAGTTTACATTCCCACCAATAGTATATGAGTGTTCCCTTTTCTCCATACCCTCTCCAGCATTTTTTATTTGTAGACTTTTTGATGGTCATTCTGACTGGTGTGAGGTGATATCTCATTGCAGTTTTGATTTGCATTTCTCTAATAAGTAATGATGAGCATCTTTTCATGTGCCTATTAGCCATCTGTATGTCTTCTTTGGAGAAATGTCTGCTTAGGTCTTCTGCCCATTTTTTGATTGGGTTGTTTGTTTTCTTGATATTGAGCTGTATGAGCTGTTTGCATATTTTGGAGTTTAATCCCTTGTCAATTGCATTATTTACAAATATTTTCTCCCATTCTGTAGGTTTTCTTTGTTTTGTTTATGGCTTCCTTTCCTGTGCAAAAGCTTTTAAACTTAATTAGGTCCCACTTGTTTATTTTTGCTTTTGTTTCCATTTCTCTAGGAGATGGATCCAAAAAAATATTTCTGTGATTTATGTCAAAGAGTTTTCTGCCTATGTTTTCTTCTAGGAGTTTTAGAGTATCAGGTCTTACATTTAGGCCTTTAATCCATTTTGAGTTTATTTTTGTATATGGTGTTAGAGAATGTTCTAATTTATTCTTTTACTTGTATCTGTCCAGTTTTACCAGCACCACTTTTTCAAGAGACTGCCTTTTCTCCATTGTATATTTTTGCCTCCTTTGTTGCAGATTAATTGACTATAAGTGTTTGGGTTTAGTTCTGGGCTTTCTACCCTATTCCATTGATCTATGTGTCTGTTTTTGTGCCAGTACCATACTGTTTTGATTACTGTAGCATTGCAGTATAGCCTGAAGTCAGAGAGCATGATTCCTTCAGCTCCGTTCTTCTTTCCCAAGATTGTTTTGGTTATTTGGGGTCTTTTGTGTTTCCACACAAATTAAAAATTTTTTTGTTCCAGTTCTGTGAAAAATGCCATTGGTAATTTGATAGGGATTGCATTGCATAGTGTTAATCTCTATATTAGCACTCAGTTTCTTAACAGTCAGATTAAGTATGCTTTTAACTATTATATAACACGATTTTTACTATTGGTTTTGTCTGACTTTCAGTTCTAGCACAAATTCTGCCTTTTTGTACTTCCTCTGCCACATTCCTGATTGCTGATGATCAAAGCAATACTTGGTATATATCACTAATACTGGAAAAAGGATGGTTTTGGACTACCATCTCATTGTTAATTCCTGACTCTTTGCATCACGAAACTATTTCAGTAACTCACTAATTAATATGTATTTGGTGGCTGTTCATTCTGCTTATAGGAAAAATGCCCAAGAGAAAACACACAATCCAGACTCAAATCATTTTATTTTATTTTTTATGGTCAGAGAGATAAAGTTTTTTTTTTAATTGGGGTATAGTTGTTTTACAATGTTGTGTTAGTTTCTACTGTACAGTGATCAAGTCATTTTAAATGGTGAGAACAAGAAAGGCCTTTATAGATCATTTGAGGTGGTTCTGAGGCATTGTTAGGCATCTGTAGAGTCCCCACCTGGAGCACCTTAGTAAAGGGGTAAAGAAAGGGGCTGAGTGGTAGCTGTGCTACCTCCTCTGATGAAACCACTTGGTATCATTATCATTCTTCCTGAAAGGCTTCCTTTAACATTTCTTGTGGTGCCAATCTGCTGGTGATGATTCAGCTTTTGCATGTCTGAAACAGTCTTTATTTCAGCTTTGTTTCTGAAGGCTATTTTCACTGGGTATAGAATTCTAGGTTGACAGTTTTTGTCTCTCACTCTCAAGATGTTGCTCCATTGTCTACTGTCTTGCATTGTTTCCAATGAGAAATCTGCTGTTGTTATTACCTTTATTCCTCTGTACATATGTCCTTTTTCCTTTGGCTGCTTCTAAGCTTCTCTCTGTATCACTGGTTTTAAACAATTTGATTATGATGCATCTTGGCATAATTTTCTTACGTTTTTTTGTGGTTGGAATTTATTGAGTTTCTTGGATCTCTGGGTTTATAATTTCATCAAACTTGAAAAATTTTACTGTTAATTTTACTTCAGACATTTTCCCCCTCCCCTTTTCCTGGACTCAAGGTACATGTATATTGGTCCATTTGAAGTTGCCCTAAATGTCAATAATTCTTGGTTATTTTGTTTTCAGTCTTTTCTCTATGTTTCATTTTGGGTAGTTTCTATTGCTAATCATTTTTTATGCAGAGTTTAAGTTCACTAATCTTTTTTTTTTTAATGCAGAGTTTAATAAGTTCTTACTTTCAGCCAGTGCATTTTTTCATCTCTAGGAGTTCAGTTTGGGCCTGTTTTATATCTTCCATGTTTCTCCTTTTTTTTTTTTTTTTCCTGGCCATGCTGTATGACTTGCAGAATCTTAGTTCCCCAACCAGGGATTGAACCCAGGTCACGGCAGTGAAAGTGCCAAGTCCTAACCACTGGACCACCAGGGAATTCCCTTCCATGTCTCTCCTTAATATGCTCATGCTTTCTTCTACCTTCTTGGACATATAGAATATGTTTATAACAGCTGTTTAAATGTCCTGTTCTATTATTTTTATCATTGGTGTCATTTTTTGGCTCTTTTTTTTTTTGTCCTCAAAATGAGTCATATGACCCTGATTCTTTGCATGTCTGATAATTTTTTTTTATTGGATGCCAGTTTTGTGAATTTTAGGTTATTGGAGGTTTTTGTATTTTTTAAAAATAATTCTGAGTTGTGTGTGTTGTTAATTTATTTGGAGACTATTTAATATTTTCAGTTTTGCTTTTGAGTTTGTTAGGTGAGATTAGAGCCAATCCTCTTTATTCCTTAGTGTACATCCAAATTTCCATCTGCAATCTTTTTATTTTAGCCTTAAGAAATTATTTTAATATTTCTTGTAGTGTATGTCTTCAGGTCATGAATTCTTCTATCCTTTTATTCTTCTTAAAAAGTCTTTATTTTGCCTTATTTTCTAAAAGATATTTTCTCTGGAAAGAACTCTAGATTTAGTGTTTTTTCTTTCAACACTGTAAAGATGTTTTTTGTCTGCTTGCTTACAAAATTTTTTTACTAGACATCTGCAATAATTCTTATCTTTCTTCCCCTGTATGTAAGGCTCCTTTTTCCCTTGACTGCTTTTAAGATTTTTTTATCACTGGTTTTCAACAATTTGTTTATGATATTACTTTTTGTGGTTTTTATGTGTATCTTGCTTGGGGTTGACTGAGCTTCTTGTTGCTGACTGAGCTTCTGTGAGTTTATAGTTTTATCAGATTTGGAATATTTTTGGCCATTATACCTTGAAATATTTCTCTGCTCCCTCTTTTGGGTCTCTGATTACATTTATGTTATTCTGCTTAACAGTGCCACACTTCGCTGAGGTACTGTCCTTGTCTCTTTTTTAAAGTAATTTTTTCTCTGTATTATTCAGTTTGTCTCTCACTCTCAAGATGTTTCTTAAGAGTGTTGTTAATGGTTTTAATGGTTTAATGTTGTTAATGGTTTTTATTACTATGTTATCAAGTTCACTGGTCATTTCTTTTGTAACTGTTAAGCCCAGCTAGGGAATTTTTATTTCAGATATTGTATTTTTTTAACTCTATAACTTCCATTTAATTGTTTTCTGTGTCTTCTATTTTTTCCCATATGAACACAATAAGGAGAGAAGTAGAAGTATAGGAAAGAACCAAATGCAACATCAGCTTAAAACATTTTTAAAAAAATTGATGTAGTCCTGAAAGTATGTCACTGAGATCTTTTGTTGCAGAAAGGCTAATTGATTGATGACTCCAGCAGCATGCTCTGAAGCCAGCATTGTGTTTGTACTGAAGTCATGGTTTTCATGGGCTGCTCTTAGTCAGTGATTGAATGTGGTTTGTATACTAATGCAGGCCTTTTCTTGTAAGATGCAGACTCCTCTGATGGGTGATTTTGGCTTGAGGACTCATTAGCCTAGCCGAGACTTTCTTAGAACTGCATGGCAGTTGGAAACTCTACTAATCCAATTCTTCTTCCTTTCCTCTCTTTTTCCTAAGGGTCAGATCTACATCATGGTCTGAAAACCCTCCCTCCTTCTCCAGTTCCTTCTCTTTTTCTCATAGGCATCTCCCGCAGTAAATCTTTGGCATCTTGTTCATTGGAGGATCTGAACAAATATATTTATTATTTTTTTATTTTTGTTTTCAGCCAGTATAGAATTTCATTTAAATAAAAGGTTACAGATCTAAAAGTTTTTGAGAACTAGTGATCTATTTTATATCATTTATAGTTTAGATACTGAAGCTCAGAGGGTCCTTCTGAATATTGAGTTTGTGAAGCAAAACCATCCTATATTATGGCAATAGATGATAAAGGCTTGTTCTCCTATCTGGTGACCTGAGGTCCTGGATAAAGAATCAGGAGCCCTGACATTACTGCTAACTCTCTTTTGTACCTAGACAAGACACTTAACTTCTCTAAGTTTATTAAAAGGTTTGGGCTAGCTCACCTATATAGACCCTTTAACTCTAAAATGTAATTTTATAGAAGAGAAAGCTTAAGTAATTTACCTGTCCAATTATCCAAAGTCTTGTTAGTGAATATCTGGATTGGACTTTTTTTCCTAACAGCCAACAAATGGCCCAAGACTTTTTTTGTATTGAACTGTCTTTAGGAAAATACCTTGATAAACCACTTGTGGTAAAGGATGTAATCTGAGAACATGGATTTTGGGGCCAATATAATGAAAAAAGTGGCTGAACTGTTCTGTATAAAAAGAGAAGGCATTTGGTTTTCACTCTAGGAGGGAATAGAAAAGAGAAGGAAGAAGCAAGGAAAAAGAGTGAAGCTATCAAAAGAGTAAGAAGCTAGAGAGCTACATGGGGTGAACATTCCTGGGTGTAGAATGGGGAAAGGGTTTTTAAGCCTAGAGATACACAACATTTAATTGAAGCTTTTTTTTGTTTTCTCTGTATGAATTAGGTTTCTGCGTTTGAAAGTAACACAAACCCAACTCAAAGAAGCTTCAATAAAAAAAATCTTAGTGGCTCACAAAGTTTGGAAAGATACTAGGAGAGTTTGTAGCATCTAAGGAAGAGTTACAGAAACCAGAGCTGCAGGAACTGGAACCAGAAACTTGATTTAAAATTGCCAGATCTCGGGAGGAGCTTCAAGATGGCAGAAGAGTAAGACGCAGAGATCAACTTCCTCCCCACAAATACATCAGAAATACATCTACATGTGGAACAGCTCCTACAGAACACCTCCTGAACGCTGGCAGAAGACCTCAGACCTCCCAAAAGGCAGGAAACTCCCCATGTACCTAGGTAGGGTAAAAGAAAACAGAAAAAACAGAGACAAAAGAATAGGGACGGGACCTGCACCAGTGGGAGGGAGCCATGAAGGAGGAAAGGTTTCCACACACTAGAAGCCCCTTCGCAGGCGGAGACTGCGGGTGGCGGAGGGGGTGAGCTTCAGAACCATGAAGGAGAGTGCAGCAAGAGGGGTGTGCCGGGCAAAGTGGAGAGATTCCCGCCCAGAGGATCAGTGCGGACCGGCACTCACCAGCCCAAGAGGCTTGTCTGCTCACCCGCTGGGATGGTTGGAGGCTGGGAGGTGAGGCTCGGGCTTCGGAGGTCGGACCCCAGGGAGAGGACTGTGGTTGTTGGCTGTGTGAACACAGCCTGAAGGGGGCTAGTGCGCCACAGCTAGCCGGGAGGGAGCCCAGGAAAAAGTCTGGAGCTGCCGAAGAGACAAGAGACTTTTTCTTGCCTCTTTGTTTCCTGGTGCATGAGGAGAGGGCATTAAGAGCGCTGCTTAAAGGAGTTCCAGAGACTTGCGTGAGCCACGGTTATCAGCGCGGACCCCAGAGATGGGCATGAGACGCTAAGGCTGCTGCTGCTGCCACCAAGAAGCCTGTGTGCGAGCACAGGTCACTCTCCACACCTCCCTTACGAGGAGCCTGTGCAGCCCACCACTGCCAGGGTCCCGGGATCCAGGGAAAACTTCCCCGGAAGAACACACGGTGCATCTCAGACTGTTGCAATGTCATGCTGGCTTCTTCCGGTGCAGGCTCACCCCGCACTCCGTACCCCTCCGTCACCCCGGCCTGAGTGAGCCAGAGCCCCCGAAGCAGCTGCTCCTTTAACCCCGTCCTGTCTGAGTGAAGAACAGATGCCCTCCGGCCACCTACATGCAGAGGCGGGGCCAAATCCAAAACTGAACCGCGGGAGCTGTGCGAAAAAAGAAGAGAAAGGGAAATCTCTCCCAGCAGCCTCAGGAGCAGTGGATTAAATCTCCACAATCAACTTGATGTACGCTGCATCTATGGAATACCTGAATAGACAACAAATCAGCCCAAATTGAGGAAGTGGACTTTGGGAGCAACAATATATATATTTTTAACCCTTTTTCTCTTTTTGTGAGTGTGTATGTGTATGCTTCTGTGTGTCATTTTGTCTGTATAGCTTTGTTTTTACCATTTGTCTTAGGGTTCTGTCTGTCCATTTATTTTTTATTATTTTACTTAAAATTTTTTTTCTTAATTCTTTTTTATTTTAATAATTTTATTTTATTCTATTTTATTTTATCTTCTTCTTTCTTTCTTTCTTTTTTTTCTCACTTTTATTCTGAGCCATGTAGAGGACAGGCTCTTGGTGCTCCAGCCAGGAGTCAGGGCTGTGCCACTGAGGTGGGAGAGCCAAGTTCAGGACACTGGTCCACAAGAGACCTCCCAGCTCCACGTAAAATCAAACGGTGAAAATCTCCCAGAGATCTCCATCTCAAGGCCAAGGCCCAGCTCCACTCAACGACCAGCAAGCTACAGTGCAGGACACCCTATGCCAAACAACTAGCAACACAAGAACACAACCCAATCCATTAGGACAGAGGCTACCTAAAATCATAATAAGGCCACAGACACCCCAAAACACACCACCAGGTGTGGACCTGCTTACCAGAAATACAAGATCCAGCCTCATCCACCAGAACACAGGCACTAGTCCCCTCCACCCGGAAGCCTATACAACCCACTGAACCAACCTTAGCAACTGGGGGAAGACACCAAAATTACCAGAAACTATGAACCTGCAGGCTGCAAAAAGGAGACCCTAAACACAGTAAGTTAAGCAAAATGAGAAGACAGAGAAACACACAGCAGATGAAGGAGCAAGGCAAAGACCCACCAGACCTAACAAATGAAGAGGAAACAGGCAGTTTACCAGAAAAAGAATTCAGAATAATGATAGTAAAGATGATCCAAAATCTTGGAAATAGTATGGAGAAAATAAAGAAACAATTAACAAAGACCTAGAAGAACTAAAGAGCAAACAAACAAAGATGAAAAACACAATAAATGAAATTAAAAATTCTCTAGAAGGGATCAATAGCAGAATAACTGAGGCAGAAGAACGGATAAGTGACCTGGAAGATAAAATAATGGAAATAACTACTGCAGAGCAGAATAAAGAAAAATGAATGAAAAGAATTGAGGACAGACTCAGAGACCTCTGGGGCAACATTAAATGCACCAACATTCGAATTATAGGGGTCCCAGAAGAAGAAGAGAAAAAGAAAGGGACTGAGAAAATATTTGAAGAGATTATAGTTGAAAACTTCCCTAATATGGGAAAGGAATTAGTTAATCAAGTCCAGGAAGCACACAGAGTCCCATACAGGGTAAATCCAAGGAGAAACACTCCAAGACACATAATAATCAAAATATCAAAAATTAAATACAAAGAAAAAATATTAAAAGCAGCAAGAGAAAAACAACAAGTAACACAAAAGGGAATCCCCATAAGGTTAACAGTTGATCTTTCATCGGAAACTCTGCAAGCCAGAAGGGACTGGCAGGACATATTTTAAGTGATGAAGGAGAAAACCTGCAACCAAGATTACTCTACCCAGCAAGGATCTCACTCAGATTTGATGGAGAAATTAAAACCTTTACAGACAAGCAAAAGCTGAGAGAGTTCAGCACCACCAAACCAGCTTTACAACAAATGCTAAAGGAACTTCTCTAGGCAAGAAACACAAGAGAAGGAAAAGACCTACAATAACGAACCCAAAACAATTAAGAAAATGGGAATAGGAACATACATATCGATAATTACCTTAAATGTAAATGGACTAAATGCTCCTACCAAAAGACACAGACTGGCTGAATGGATACAAAAACAAGACCCATATATATGCTTTCTACAAGAGACCTACTTCAGACCTAGAGACACATACAGACTGAAAGTAAGGGGATGGAAAAAGGTATTCCATGCAAATGGAAACCAAAAGAAAGCTGGAGTAGCAATTCTCATATCAGACAAAATAGACTTTAAAACAAAGACTATTAAAAGTGACAAAGAAGGACACTACATAATGATCAAGGGATAATGATCAATCCAAGAAGATAAAACAACTGTAAATATTTATGCACCCAATAGAGGAGCACCTCAATACATAAGGCAAATACTAACAGTCATAAAAGGGGAAATCGACAGTAACACAATCATAGTAGGGGACTTTAACACCCCACTTTCACCAATGGACAGATCATCCAAAATGAAAATAAATAAGGAAACACAAGCTTTAAATGATACATTAAACAAGATGGACTTAATTGATATTTATAGGACATTCCATCCAAAAACAACAGAATACACATTTTTCTCAAGTGCTCATGGAACATTCCCAGGATAGATCATATCTTGGGTCACAAATCAAGCCTTGGTAAATTTAAGAAAGTTGAAATCGTATCAAGTATCTTTTCTGACCACAACGCTATGAGACTAGATATCAATTACAGGAAAAAATCTGTAAGAAATACAAACACAAGAAGCTAAACAACACACTACTTAATAACCAAGAGATCACTGAAGAAATCAAAGAGGAAATCAAAAAATACCTAGAAACAAGTGACAATGAAAACACAATGACCAAAAACCTATGGGATGCAACAAAAGCAGTTTTAAGAGGGAAGTTTCTAGCTATACAACCTACCTTAAGAAACAAGAAATATCTCAAATAAACAACCTAACCTTACACCTAAAGCAATTAGAGAAAGAAGAACAAAAAAAACCCCAATTTAGCAGAAGGAAAGAAATCATAAAAATCAGATCAGAAATAAATGAAGGAAATGATAGCAAAGATCAATAAAACTAAAAGCTGGTTCTTTGAGAAGATAAACAAAATTGATAAACCATTAGCCAGACTATCAAGAAAAACAGGGAGAAGACTAAAATCAATAGAATTAGAAATGAAAAAGGAGAAGTAACAACTGACACTGCAGAAATACAAAGGATCATGAGAGATTACTACAAGCAACTCTATGCCATTAAATGGACAACCTGGAAGAAATGGACAAATTCTTAGAAATGCACAACCTGCCAAAACTGAACCAGGAAGAAATAGAAAATATGAACAGACCAATCACAAGCAATGAAATTAAAACTATGATTAAAAATCTTCCAACAAACACAAGCCCAGGACCAGATGGCTTCACAGGCGAATTCTCTCAAACATTTAGAGAAGAGCTAACATCTATCCTTCTCAAACTCTCCCAAAATATAGCAAAGGGAGGAACACTCCCAAACTCATTCTATGAGGCCACCATCACCCTGATACCAAACCCAGACAAATATGTCGCAAAGAAAGAAAACTACAGGCCAATATCACTGATGAACATAGATGCAAAAATCCTCAACAAAATACTAGCAAACAGAATCCAACAGCATATTAAAAGGATCATACACTATGATCAAGTGGGGTTTATCCCAGGAATACAAGGATTCTTCAATATATGCAAATCAATCAACGTGATACACCATATTAACAAATTGAAGGAAAAAACCATATGATCACCTCAATAGATGCAGAGAAAGCTTTCGACAAAATTCAACACCAATTTATGATAAAAACCATCCAGAAAGTAGGCATAGAGGGAAATTTCCTCAACATAATAATGGCTATATATGACAAACCCACAGCCAACATCATCTTCAATGGTGAAAAACTGAAACCATTTACAATAAGATCAGGAACAAGACAAGGTTGCCCATTCTCACCACTATTATTCAACATAGTTTTGGAAGTTTTAGCCACAGCAGTCAGAGAAGAAAAGGAAAAAAAAGGAATCCAAATCGGAAAAGAAGTAAAGCTGTTACTGTTTGCAGATGATAGGATACTATACATAGAGAATCGTAAAGATGCTACCAGAATACTTCTAGAGCTAATCAATGAATTTGTTAAAGTAGCAGGATACAAAATTAATGCACAGAAATCTCTTACATTCCTGTACAATAATGATGAAAAATCTGAAAATGAAATTAAGAAAACACTCCCATTTACCACTGCAATAAAAAGAATAAAATATCTAGGAATAAACCTACCTATGGAGACAAAAGACCTGTATGCAGAAAATTATAAGGCACTGATGAAGGAAATTAAAGATGACACAAATAGATAGAGAGATATACCATGTTCTTGAATTGGAAGAATCAACATTGTGAAAATGACTCTACTACCCAAAGCAATCTACAGATTCAATGCATTCCCTATCAAACTACCACTGGCATCTTTCATAGAACTAGAACAAAAAATTTCACAATTTATATGGAAACACAAAAGGCCCCAAATAGCCAAAGCAATCTTGAGAAAGAAAAATGGAGCTAGAGGAATCAGGCTCCCTGACTTCAGACTATACTACAAAGCTACAGTAATCAAGGCAGTGTGGTACTGGCACAAAAACAGAAATATAGATCAATGGAACAGGATAGAAAGCCCAGAGATAAACCCAGGCACATATGGTCAGCTTATCTTTGATAAAGGAGGCAAGAATATACAGTGGAGAAAAAACAGCCTCTTCAATAAGTGGTGCTGGGAAAACTGGACAGCTACATGTAAAAGAATTAAATTAGAACACTCCCTAATACCATACACAAAAATAAACTCAAAATGGATTAAAGACCTAAATGTAAGATCAGACACTGCCAAACTCTTAGAGGAAAACATAGGCAGAACACTCTGACATAAATCACAGCAAGATCCTTTTTGACCCACCTCCTAGAGAAATGGAAATAAAAATAAACAAATGGGACCTAATGAAACTTAAAAGCTTTTGCACAGCAAAGGAAACCATAAACAAGATGAAAAGACAACCTTCAGAATTGGAGAAAATATATGCAAATGAACCAACTGACAAAAGATTAATCTCCAAAATATACAAGCAACTCATGCAGCTCAATATCAAAAAAAACAAACAACCCAATCCAAAAATGGGCAGAAGACCTAAATAGACATTTCTCCAAAGAAGATATACAGATTGCCAACAAACACATGAAAGAACGCTCAACATCATTAATCATTAGAGAAATGCAAATCAAAACTGCAATGAGATATCATCTCACACCGGTCAGAATGGCCATCATCAAAAAAATCTACAAACAATGAATGCTGGAGAGTGTGTGGAGAAAAGGGAACCCTCTTTCACTGTTGGTGGGAATGTAAAGTCATACAGCCACTATGGAGAACAATATGGAGGTTCCTTAAAAAACTAAAAATAGAACTACCATATGACCCAGCAATCCCACTACTGGGCATATACCCTGAAAAAAACATAATTCAAAAAGAGTCATGTACCAAAATATTCATTGCAGCTCTATTTACAATAGCCAGGACATAGAAGCAACCTAAGTGTCCATCAACAGATGGATGGATAAAGAAGTTGTGGCACATATATACAATGGAATATTACTCAGCCATAAAAGGAATGAAACTGTTATTTGTAGTGAGGTCGATGGACCTAGAGACTGTCATACAGAGTGAAATAAGTCAGAAGGAGAAAAGCAAATACCATATGCTAACACATATATATGGAATCTAAAAAAAAGAAAAGAAAGAAGAAAATGATCAGAAGAACCTAGGGGTAAGACGGGAATAAAGATGCAGACCTACTAGAGAATGGACTTGAGGATACGGGGAGAGGGAAGTGTAAGCTGTGGCAAAGTGAGAGAGTGGCATGGACATATATACACTACCAAACGTAAAATAGAGAGCTAGTGGGAAGCAGCCGCATAGCACAGGAAGATCAGCTTGGTGCTTTTTGACCACCTAGAGGGGTGGGATGGGGGGGTGGGAGGGAGGGAGATGCAAGAGGGAAGAGATATTGGGGACATATGTATATGTATAACTGATTCACTTTGTTATAAAGCAGAAAGTGACACACCATTGTAAAGCAAATATACTCTAATAAAGATGTTAAAAAACAAACAAACAAAAAACATTGCCATCTCTCTCCCTCTTTCTCTTCTTCCCCCCTTCCTTCTTTTCCTATCTTGCTCATCTCTGCTTGACTTTTTCTTTCCATGCTGACTTCACTCTTTACTGCAGACAGGACTTTGCCATGTGGTAGGAAACATGGTTCCTGCCAGACCCAGCTCAGTGACCACGGAAACAGAGCTTTTTGGGTTCCAAGTATGCATATAACAATCCTAGGGACCTTCTCTAATTAGCCTTGCTTGGATTACATTTCCATCCCTTGGATCAATCATCAGTGCCAGTGATACTAGGCACTATGATTGTCCTACAGAAGTCATGTGACTACATTTTTGCCTAGAGGGGAAGGGTCTATTACCAGAAGAATGGGAACAAAAATACTTACTGGGAAGATAAAAATAAGAGTGGAACTTTGTGTTGCTCTCTTCCAAAAACCTTCAGTACAATCTTCTATCCATGCAACAGCTTTGTGTAAATGGAGCTTTTCAGGTGGAAATTTTGGAAAGGATCTTAGGCCTTGTCGGCTCTTTTTAAAAAAAAATACCTATTTATTTATTTATTTAGGCTGCACCGGGTCTTAGTTGCAGCATGCAGGATCTTTGTTGCAGCAGGCAGGCTCATAGTTGCAGCATGTGGACTCTCAGTTGCAGCATGCAAGCTGGGTCTAGTTCCCCAACCAGGGATTGAACCTGGGTCCCCTGCATTGGGAGTACAGAGTCTTACCCACTGGACTGCCAGGGAAGTCCTCTTGTCTGGGTTTAAGGTAGTAAGGGGTAGGGAAACACATAGGTGGTCAAATGATCCATAAACTGAACTAATTTAGCGGAAGCAGGAATTTGGAGCCAGAAGTGACAATGAGAACAATGCCATGAAAGAGGGCACCGGATTACTAAAAGATGTAGGTGGAGATTTGAGGCCATCTTATGTAGTTCTGTGACCTGGGAACGGGCAGATTAATATTGTTGGCTTATTAAAATGGGGTATTGTAAGTTCTTCAAAGATTCCCCTGCTGGGAATCTGTAAGTGTAATTCCTGTCATGTGGTTGATGCTTCTTATCTGACAGGCCGGCTTTAACTTCAACTCCTAGGAATGAGCCTCGTATAGTAAACATAAGGTACCTCTATGGAGTCATGAGTTTTCAAACTGGCTCCAGGTCAACTCCATTTTAGAAAACCTGTGTCTGGTATGAGGAAACATTCTTATTTCTGTTCTGCCCTCTGTGGATGGTCAGCCTTCTTTTTTCTCTGCTCTGTGGCCTCAGGCCCATCTATCCACAGCCTCTCTTCACAGTCCTTATAAACCCCAAACTCCAGAGGACACAGGTCACTCTGAATGATCTGCTGTTTATGATTCTATTGAAGCCCATCCAGTTGGCTTAGGGTGAAGGGAAGTCCCCCTTCCTCGTGCTGTGAACACGAGTATTTACACAACTCTTTTAAAGAAATTCTGTGCTTCCCCTTCTCTTCAACTTTAACTCCTGATACAGGAGATGTGCTAAGGGTCACAAAGCCAGCTTTTGATCATCTCCTTAGTAAATTCCTGAAAAAGAGGGCAAGCTTTGTACTGTGAGGAGAGCTTGGCATCTACTGTTTTATTTTTGGTTTTGTAGACTTAGCCCAAACTAACAAAGAAAGAATACTGTTTTAAGCTCCTTTTACACAAGCATTACCTCACTTAAACATTTCAATATATTGGTCCCATTTTACACATGAGAAAACAGGTTTAAAGAGGTTACGTGACTTGTATGAGATCATATAGATAGTAAGTGGCAGGGATAGAATGTGAACGCAGATCTTTCTGACTTCAAACTTTATGCTCCTTCCACTTTAAAAGTGTTAACTGATTACCAGGGAGGCCGAGCGTCTTGTGGTTAATGCTCTGAATCAGGCGTGAGGAGCCTTGATCAAGTGCTGGTGCCTAGGACTCACTATGGTGCTAGTCCATTTGCCTTTGTGTCTCAGGTTTCCTTTATGTGAGCTGTGGAACATAAAAGTAATACAAAATCTTATGTACAGAATCTTACTTCCTCTCCTTGTGACAGTGCTCCCCAATCAAGATACATGTGCATTACTGAGAGCAATACAAAAGAAAAAGAAAGAAGGACAGTGGGGGAACAGATCAAAAAGAAAGAAAGGGAGTCAGAGAAGGACAGAGAAGAAAGGAAGGAAAGAAGGAGGGAGAGAAGAAAAAAAGCCAGCAAGAAAGAAAGCATTCAGAACAGGGCTAGTTCTGGAGCTTTGTTTCTACAGTTTAATCAGATAGGCTCACAGTGAATGGAAAGTTTGCAAATTTAGGTTATTTCTGACTCCCTAGCAGCTTTCAACATCAAAGTGCTTCAGACTCCCCAGTGTATTCACTCAACACCAGGGCTCCAGTAATCACGACCTGGGAGGGGAGGTAAGGGTGAAGGGTACAGACTCAACTGTTACTTGTGGAAAAACCAAGGATAAACAGGAAGAATTAAAACAGGAAATGACTCATAGACCATAGAAGGGGGCACTCCCTTTACCTTGATCATTCCTCTCACAGAAAGAAGCATTTCCATTATCTTTGTTTTTAGGATTTTTCCCTCAACAACTCAAACTCTCTTAACTCCCTCCTATGAGGCAAATTCAGTTTTTCCGAAGAAGTCATGACCAATCTCTCTGGCCTCTTCTTTCACTCTGACTTCTTTCAAGCATACTGAATAGTTGTGTTGAGTTTTTGCTATTGAAGAAAACAGGATTAGTCAAAGATTTGTAAATGCATTGCTTATAAAAAAGCACAGCAGCAGCTGCAAATTTTATGGGTCTGGTAAAATCATTTAGATAAGTGATGGGTTTAGAAAAGCTCCTCAACAGGCCTGTTTGGTTCAGATCCTGTTCTGATCCTGTTCTGAAAAGGGAACAACTGTGACAGAGTTCAAATTGGTCTGCATAATAAAGTAACAGGTGTGTTTCAGTTTTCCCCTTGGGGGAAGGCAAGTGGTGTGCTAGCAAATGTTTAAAAGCCACTTCTCTGGGCTTCCCTGGTGGCGCAGTGGTTGAGAATCTGCCTGCTAATTCAGGGAACATGGGTTCGAGCCCTGGTCTAGGAAGATCCCACATGTCGCGGAGCAACTAAGCCCGTGAGCCACAACCACTGAGCCTGTGCGTCTGAAGCCTGTGCTCCGCAACAAGAGAGGCCGCGATAGTGAGAGGCCCGCACACCGCGATGAAGGGTGGCCCCCGCTTGCCACAACTAGAGAAAACCCTCACACAGAAACAAAGACCCAACACAGCCAAAAATAAATAAATAAACAAATGTGGGTTTTAAAAAAAGACAAAGCAAAAAACCACTTCTCTAATAAAAACTACAGACGAACAGAAAACCCACAAAACCCTGATTTATAGCACTTGTCCATTCTGTGGTAGCATTTGCATAAAGATGTGTACCATTATACAGTATTTCCACTCAACAGGTAAAATAGATGTAAATAGTCTCAAGAGCATCGAATACTAAAGTGTAGTAAAATAATTAGGAAGTGAATACTTACTATCTTTTAAAAATATAATTTATTTGAACGTAAGCTTATATAATTTAGTTTTTAATAACGGCTGTGTTTAACAACAGGCTTGTGAAATTCCTGAAATTTTAGCAATGGACTTATGTGTACCTGTATGCAGCTATGGCATACCACTAGCTTTGGGGGCCTGAAACTTTAAGAGGAGAAAGAGAATGGTCTCTCAGGAAGGGTACATGCCAGAACAACAACAAAAAAGCGATACCCAATGAGAAACTCTCTGTGCAGAGATGACCAATGGACTTTGAGGACAGTGATTTAAATAACTCAATTTTAATTTGTTTTTTATTCCAGCCTTTTTCCTCAAGTCTTTAAGTGTGTTAAATAATGATTAAAGAAGACAATTTAGGTGATACAAACAATCTTTACCTACCGTTTTATGAAGTGGAATGTCTCCATTTGGAGAACTGCAATATGGGGCAGAGGGCAGGAGATTTCTTTTTTTTTTCTTTCTTTCTTTTTCTTTTTTTCTTGAAGTATCATTGATTTACAATGTTGTGTTAGTTTCAGGTGTACAGCAAAGTGATTCAGTTATATATATATAAATATATATATATATATATTTCAGATTCTTTTTTGCAGCAGCTTTTACAGGGTAAAGACTAAGGCAAAAGCAAGTAAGTATAGAGCCCAGAGTTGGCTTGGTGTTTAGGGACTGGCTGACTGGATATACTGTGTTTCTGGTCAAACAGAGTGTAGGTGAGCAAAACTTGCCACCCCAAAACGTCTCTTTCGCATGAGGATTATTTTGACCTGAAAACAATCAAGTCTTAAAAGACTCAGGAAGAAATTTTGACCTTCCCACTAATTGCCTAAAAGAATTTAGATAGACTGTTCCTGGAATAGGGCTGTCACCAGAGATAATCTGCAAAGAAAATGGGCTAGGGGTGCTGGGGAAACTCAGCAGGGCCTATTGATAAGAGTCCACTCTGTGAACTATTGTCTCAGGTGGCCCAGCAAACATTTGCTTACCAAACGTTTGCTTTTCACTCTCCATGTGAATTGCCTACCTCCCCTTTGAAGTCCCAAACCACTACACCCAGCATCCTTTTTTGTCTTTACCTGAAGATGATATTTAAGGTGAGGGTTTTGACCATTTTGGTAAGTTACTCAGTTTTCCAGGATGTCTCCCAGTTGTATATGCTATTAAACTTTTGTTTTATTTTCTCCTGTTCATCTGTCTCATGTCAATTTAATTCTTGGGTCAGCCAGAAGAACCTACAAGGAAAATTTCTTCCTTCCTGACAAGAGCATTTACTAGGACATGAAAGTTGTCAAAGTTTTGGTTTGATGACATGGCATCTGGGGCAGGCAGAGCTCCATCTTGGGCCTAGAAAGTTATTTGAACAGGTGAAAGTGTGATAGACACACAGACTAGTGTTTGGTGGTACTTTCAGGGTCAGGGTCCATGCAAATGTAAAACAAAGAATGTTGCCCACCATCCTTGGGCTGTCTGTGAGGATTAAGTCATTAGCCACTGCAGTTGCTGACTGACAGTATGCCCTGAAAGGAATTCCAGATGAAAAACAGCATAAGTCACTCTGTGCTTTGGAAAAACAAGCCCCTTAGTTAGTTAGAGATCCCAGAAATAATTTTAAAGAACCCAAATTCTTGTGTTTTCCCACATATATATTTTAAAAAACACTTAGATCATTAACAGAGATACCTGTTCCTCGTGACTAGCAGTTACCTTTTACTGAGGTGTGTGTGTGTGTGTGTATATATATATATATATATATATATATATATATATATACTGGCTGGTCCTCCTACCTCCTCAGAGCAGTTAGCCAGAGCTACCTGAGAGGCTGTTTCCCTGGCTATAGTTCTCAGTAAGACCCTGAATAAAATTCAACTCAAAGCTCTGACATGTATTTTTTTTCAGTCAACACTAGTGATGAAATAGTATGGAGAAAACACAGCTGTAGAAGGTGAAAGGACAATAGGAAATGGAAACTCTATAGGTGTAGCAATTTGGAGTGAGGTTACCAGGTGAGTATAAGCACTGCTTCCTTCCCAGCCATACAGCAATCCCCTGGAACAGAAATTTCTGAGTGTAGGATGGGGCTTGAGGTGTTTTATCTGGGTGTTAAAGGAAAGGGTGACCCTAGAAGTCTAGAAGAATTAAAAACATTTGGCTTGGACTTCCCTGGTGGTGCAGTGGTTGAGAGTTTGCCTGCCAATGCAGGGGACATGGGTTTGATCCCTGGTCTGGGAGGATCCCACATGCCGCGGAGCAAATAAGCCTGTGTGCCACATCTACTGAGCCTGCACTCCAGAGCCCACGAGCCGCAACTACTGTGCCCACGTGCCACAACTACTGAACCCTGTGCGCTCTAGGGCCCGGGTGCTGCAACTACTGAAGCCCATGTGTCTAGAGCCCGTGCCCCACAACAAGAGAAGCCACTGCAACGAGAAGCCCATCCACCACAACAAAGAGTAGTCCCTGCTCACGACAACTAGAAAAAGCCCATGTGTAGCAACGAAGACCCAAGGCAGCCAAAAAAAAAAAAACAAAACTAAACAACAAGAGAAAAAACATTTGGTTTAAATATTTAAGGAATACTTTATTTAAAAAATGGTTTAGGAGGATTGGGAAGATGGTAGAAGAGTAAGATGCGGAGATCATCTTCCTCCCCACAGATACATCAGAAATACATCTACACGTGGAACAACTCCTACAGAACACCTACTGAACGCTGGCAGAAGACCTCAGACCTCCCTAAAGGCAAGAAACTCCCCACCTACCTGGGTAGGGCAAAAGAAAAAAGAATAAACAGAGACAAAAGAATAGGGACGGGACCTGCACCAGTGGGAGGGAGCCATGAAGGAGGAAAGATTTCCACACACTAGAAGCCCCTTCGCAGGCGGAGACTGCGGGTGGCGGAGGAGGGGAGTTTCGGAGCCGCAGAGGAGAGCGCAGCCACAGGGTGCGGAGGGCAAAGCGGAGAGATTCCCGCACAGAGGATCGGTGCTGACCAGCACTCACCAGCCCGGGCGGGCGTGGGCTGGGAGCGGAGGCTTGGGCTTCGGTCTGAGCGTAGGGAGAGGACTGGGGTTGGTGGCGTGAACACAGCCTGCAGGGGGTTAGTGCCCCACGGATAGCCGGGAGGGAGTCCGGGAAAAAGTCTGGACCTGCCGAAGAGGCAAGAGACTTTTTCTTCCCTCTTTGTTTCCTGGTGCGCAAGGAGAGGGGATTAAGAGCGCTGCTTAAAGGAGCTCCAGAGATGGGCGCCAGCCGCGGCTATCAGCGCGGATGCCAGAGACGGGCATGAGACGCTAAGGCTGCTGCTGCAGCCACCAAGAAGCCTGTGTGTGAGCACAGGTCACTCTCCACACCTCCCTTCCGGGACCCTGTGCAGCCCGCCACCACCAGGGTCCCTGGATCCAGGGAAAACTTCCCTGGGAGAACACAAGGCGCGCCTCAGGCTGGTGCAACGTCATGCCGGCCTCTGCCGCCGCAGGCTCGCCAAGTATTGTGCCCCTCCCTCCCCCCGGCCTGAGTGAGCCAGAGCGCCTGAACCAGCTGCTCCTTTAACCCCGTCCTGTCTGAGCGAAGAACAGATGCTCTCCAGAGACCTACACTTAGAGGCGGGGCCAAATCCAAAGCTGAGCCCCGGGAGCTGTGCGAACAAAGAAGAGAAAGGGAAATGTCTCCCAGCAGCCTCAGAAGAAGTGGATTAAAGCTCCACAATCAACTTGATGTACCCTGCATCTGTGGAATACCTGAATAGACAACGAATCATCCCAAATTGAGGAGGTGGACTTTGAGATCAAGATTTATTATTTTTTCCCCTTTTCCTCTTTTAGTGAGTGTGTATGTTTCTGTGTGAGATTTTGTCTGTATAGCTTTGCTTTCACCATTTGTCCTAGGGTTCTATCTGTCCGTTTTTTGAATTAAAAAAATTTTTTTTTCTTAATAATTATATTTTTAATAACTTTATTTTATTTTCCCTTACTTTATTTTATTTTCTTTTATCCTCTTTCTTTCTTTCTTTCTACTTTTTCTCCCTTTTATTCTGAGCTGTGTGGATGAAAGGCTCTTGGTGCTGCAGCCAGGAGTCAGTGCTGTGCCTCTGAGGTGGGAGAGCCAACGTCAGGACACTGGTCCACAAGAGACCTCCCAGCTCCACGTAATATCAAACAGCGAAAACCTCCCAGAGATCTCCATCTCAACACCAGCACCCAGCTTCACTCAACGACCAGAAAGCTACAGTGCTGGACACCCTATGCCAAACAACTAGCAAGATAGGAACACAACCCCACCCATTAGCAGAGTGGCTGCCTAAAACCATAGTAAGTCCACAGACACCCCAAAACACACCACCAGGCGTGCACCTGCCCACCAGAAAGACAAGATCCAGGCTCATCCACCAGAACACAGGCACTAGTCCCCTCCACCCGGAAACCTACACAGCCCACTGAACCAACTTTAGCCACTGGGGACAGACACCAAAGACAACGGGAACTACGAACCTGCAGCCTGCAAAACGGAGACCCCAAACACAGTAAGTTAAGCAAAATGAGAAGACAGAAAAACACACAGCAGATGAAGGAGCAAGATAAAAACCCACCAGACCTAACAAATGAAGAGGAAATAGGCAGTCTATCTGAAAAAGAATTCAGAATAATGATAGTAAAGATGATCCAAAATCTTGGAAATAGAATAGAGGAAATCCAAGAAACATTTAACAAGGACCTAGAAGAACTAAAGATGAAACAAGCAATGATGAACAACACAATAAATGAAATTTAAAATACTCTAGAAGGGAGCGACAGCAGAATAACTAAGGCAGAAGAACGGATAAGTGACCTGGAAGATAAAATAGTGGAAATAACTACTGCAGAGCAGAATAAAGAAAGAAGAATGAAAAGAACTGAGGACAGTCTCAGAGACCTCTGGGACAACATTAAACACACCAACATTCGAATTATAGGGGTTTCAGAAGAAGAAGAGAAAAAGAAAGGGACTGAGAAAATATTTGAAGAGATTATAGTTGAAAACTTCCCTAATATGGGAAAGGAAATAGTTAATCAAGTTCAGGAAGCACACAGAGTCCCATACAGGGTAAATCCAAGGAGAAACATGCCAAGACACATATTAATCAAACTGTCAAAAATTAATTACAAAGAAAACATATTAAAAGCAGCAAGGGAAAAACAACAAGTAACACAAAAGGGAATCCCCATAAGGTTAACAGCTGATCTTTCATCGGAAACTCTGCAAGCCAGAAGGGACTGGCAGGACATATTTAAAGTGATGAAGGAGAAAAACCTACAACAATATTACTCTACCCAGCAAGGATCTCATTCAGATTTGATGGAGAAATTACAACCTGCAAAAGCTGAGAGAGTTCAGCACCACCAAACCAGCTTTACAACAAATGATAAAGGATCTTCTCTAGGCAAGAAACACAAGAGAAGGAAAAGACCTACCATAACAAACCCAAAACAATTAAGAAAATGGGAATAGGAACATATATATCGATAATTGCCTTAAATGTAAATGGATTAAATGCTCCCACCAAAAGACACAGACTGGCTGAATGGATACAAAAACAAGACCCATATATATGCTGTCTACAAGAGACCCACTTCAGACCTAGGGACACATACAGACTGAAAGTGAGGGGATTGGAAACGATATTCCATGCAAATGGAAACCAAAAGAAAGCTGGAGTAGCAATTCTCATATCAGACAAAATAGACTTTAAAATAAAGACTATTAGAAGAGACAAAGAAGGACACTACATAATGATCAAGGGATTGATCCAAGAAGAAGATATAACAATTGTAAATATTTATGCACCCAACATAGGAGCACCTCAATACGTAAGGCAAATACTAACACCCATAAAAGGGGAAATTGACAGTAACACATTCATAGTAGGGGACTTTAACACCCCACTTTCACCAATGGAAAGATCATCCAAAATGAAAATAAATAAGGAAACACAAGCTTTAAATGATACATTAAACAAGATGGACTTAATTGATATTTATAGGACAGTCCATCGAAAAACAACAGAATACACATTTTCCTCAAGTGCTCATGGAACATTCTCCAGGATAGATCATATCTTGGGTCACAAATCAAGCCTTGGTAAATTTAAGAAAATTGAAATTGTATCAAGTATCTCTTCTGACCACAACGCCATGAGACTAGATATCAATTACAGGAAAAGATCTGTAAAAAATACAAACACATGGAGGCTAAACAATACACTACTTAATAATGAAGTGATCACTGAAGAAATCAAAGAGGAAATAAAAAAATACTTTGCGTGGGGTTATTGCTGTGGCTTCTCTTGTTGAGGAGCATGGGCTCTAGGTGCACAGGCTTCAGTAGTTGTGGCTCATGGGCTTAGTTGCTCCATGGCATGTGGGATCTTCCTGGACCAGAGCTTGAACCCATACCTCCAGCATTGGCAGACAGATTCGTAATGACTGCACCACCATGGAAGCCCATTTGTGGATTTTTAATGATGGCCATTCTGACTGGTGTGAGGGGACATCTCACTGTAGTTTTGATTTGCATTTCTCTAATAATTAGCGATGTTGGCCATCTGTATGTCTTCTTTGGAGAAATGTCTATTTAGGTCTTCTCCCTATTTTTGGATTGGGTTGTGTTTCTTTTGATATTGAGCTGCATGAGCTCTTTGTAAATTTTGGAGACTAATATCTCGTCTGTCACATTGTTTGAAAATATTTTCTCCCATTGTGTGGGTTTTCTTTGTTTTGCTTATGGTTCCCTTTGATGTGCAAAAGCTTTTGAGTTTAATTAGATCCCATTTGTTTATTTGTATTTCCATTACACTGGGAGACAGATTGAAAAAGATATTGCTGCAATTTATGTCAAAGAGGGTTCTACCCATGTTTTCCGCTATGAGTTTTATAGTATCTGGTCTTATATTTAGGTCTTTAATCCATTTGGAGTTTATTTTTGTGTATGGTGTTAAAGAATAATCTAATTTCATTTTTTTTTTTTTTGCTTATATGTGGAATTTTTTCTTTTTTTTTTTAACATCTTTATTGGAGTATAATTGCTTTAAAATGGAGTGTTAGTTTCTGCTGTATAACAAAGTGAATCAGCTATACACATACATACATCCCCATATCTCCTCCCTCTTGCGTCTCCCTCCCACCCTCCATATACCACCCCTCTAGGTGGTCACAAAGCATAGAGCTGATCTCCCTGTGCTATGAGGCTGCTTCCTGCTAGCTATGTGGTAGTATACATAAGTGCATGTATATTTGGTAGTATATATAAGTTCATGCCACTCTCTCACTTCGTCCCAGCTTACCCTTCCCACTCCACGTGTCCTCAAGTCCATACTCTATGTCTGCGTCTTTATTCCTGTCCTGCCCCTAGGTTCTTTTTTTAGGATTTTTTTTTTTTAGATTGAATATATACGTGATAGCATACGGTATTTGTTTTCTATTTCTGACTTATTTCACTCTGTATGACAGACTCTAGGTTCATCCACCTCACTACAAATAACTCAATTTCGTTTCTTTTTATGGCTGAGCAATATTCCATTGTGTATATGTGCCACATCTTCTTTAGCCATTCATCTGTTGATGGACACTTAGGTTGCTTCCATGTCCTGGCTATTGTAGATAGTGCTGCAGTGAACATTGTGGTACATGACTCTTTTTGTTTATTTTATTTTATTTTTAACATCTTTGTTGGAGTATAATTGCTTTACAATTGTGTGTTAATTTCTGCTTTATAACAAAGTGAATCAGCTTTCCATATACATGACTCTTTTTGAATTATGATTTTCTCAGGATATTTGCCCAGTAGTGGCATTGCTGGGTCATATGGTAGTTCTGTTTTTCGTTTTTTAAGGAACCTCCATACTGGTCTCCATAGTGGCTCTATCAGTTTACATTTCTACAAACAGAACAAGAGGGTTCCCTTTTCTCCACACCCTCTCCAGCATTTATTGTTTGTAGATTATTTGATGATGGCCATCCTGGCCAGTGTGAGGTGATACTTCACTGTAGTTCTGATTTGCATTTCTCTAATGATTAGTGATGTTGAGCATCCTTTCATGTGTTTGTTGGCAATCTGTATATGTTCTTTGGAGGAATGTCTATTTAGGTCTTCTGCCCATTTTTGGATTGGGTTGTTTGTTTTTTTGATATTGAGGTGCATGAGCTGCTTGTATATTTTGGAGATTAACCCTTTGTCAGTTGCTTCATTTGCAAATATTTTCTCCCATTGTGAAGGTCGTCTTTTCATTGTTTTTATGGTTTCCTTTGCTGTGGAAAAGCTTTTAAGTTTCATTAGGTCCCATTGGTTTATTTTTGTTTTTATTTCCATTTCTATAGGAGGAGGGTCAAAAGGATCTTGCTGTGATTTATGTCATAGAGTGTTCTGCCTATGTTTTCCCCTAAGAGTTTTATAGTGTCTGGTCTTACATTTAGGTCTTTAATCCATTTTGAGTTTATTTCTGTGTATGGTGTTCGGGAGTGTTCTAATTGCATTCTTTTACATGTAGCTGTCCAGTTTTCCTAGCAGCATTTATTGAAGAGGTTGTCTTTTCTTCATTGTATATTCTTGCCTCCTTTATCAAAAATAAGGTGACCATATGTGCGTGGGTTTATCTCTGGGCTTTCTATCGTGTTCCATTGATCTATATTTCTGTTTTTGTGCCAGTACCATACTGTTTTGATTACTGTAGCTTTGTGGTATAGTCTGAAGTCCGGGGGCCTGATTACTCCAGCTCCATTTTTCTTTCTCAAGATTGCTTTTGCTATTCGGCATCTTTCATGTTTCCATACAAATTGTGCAATTTTTTGTACTAGTTCTGTGAAAAATGCCATTGGTAGTTTGATAGGGATTGCATTGAATCTGTAGATTGTTTTAGGTAGTATAGTCATTTTCACAGTATTGGTTCTTCCAATCCAAGAACATGGTATATCTCTCCATCTGTTTGTATCATCTTTAATTTCTTTCATCAGTGTCTTATAGTTTTCTGCATACGGGTCTTTTGTCTCCTTAGGTAGGTTTATTCCTAGGTATTTTATTCTTTTTGCTGCAACGGTAAATGGGAGTGTTTCCTTAATTTCTCTTTCAGATTTTTTTCATCATTAGTGTATAGGAATGCAAGAGATTTCTGTGCATTAATTCTGTACCCTGCTACTCTACCAAATTAATTGATTAACTCTAGTAATTTTCTGGTAGCATCTTTAGGATTCTGTCCGTATAGTACCATGTCATCTGCAAACAGTGAGAGCTATACTTCTTCTTTTTCGATTTGGATTCCTTTTATTTCTTTTTCTTTTCTGATTGCTGTGGATAAAACTTCCAAAACTATGTTGAATAATAGTGGTGAGAGTGGGCAACCTTGCCTTGTTCCTGATCTTAGTGTAAATTGTTTCAGTTTTTCACCATTGAGAATAATGTTGGCTGTGGGTTTGTCATATATGGCCTTTATTAGGTTGAGGTAGGTCCCCTCTATGTCTACTTTCTGGAGAATTTTTATCATAAATCGGTGTTGAATTTTGTCAAAAGCTTTTTCTGCATCTACTGAGATTATCATATGGTTTTTATCCTTCAATTTGTTAGTATGGTGTATCACATTAATTGATTTGCATATACTGAATAATTCTTCCATCCCTGCTATAAAACCCACTTGATGATGGTGTATGATCCTTTTAATGTGCTGTTGGATTCTGTTTGCTAGTATTTTGTTGAGGATGTTTTCAGCTATGTTTATCAGAGATATTGGCCTGTAGTTTTCTTTTTTTGTGACATATTTGTTGGGTTTTGGTATCAGGGTGATGGTGGCCTTGTAGAATGAGTTCAGCAGTGTTCCTCCCTCAGCTATATTTTGGAAGAGTTTGAGAAGGATGGGTGTTAGCTCTTCTCTAAATGTTTGATAGAATTCGCCTGTGAAGCCATCTGGCCCTGGGCTTTTGTTTGTTGGAAGATTTTTAATCACAGTTTCAATTTCAGTGCTTGTGAATGGTCCATCTATATTTTCTATTTCTACCTGGTTCAGTCTCAGAAAGTTGTGCTTTTCTAAGAATTTGTCCATTTCTTCCAGGTTGTACATTTTATTGGCATATGGTTGCTTGTAGTAATCTCTCATGATGCTTTGTGTTTCTGCAGTGTTTGTTGTTACTTCTCCTTTTTCATGTCTAATTCTGTTGATTTGAGTCTTCTCCCTTTTTATCTGATGAGTCTGGCTAATGATTTATCAATTTTGTTTATCTTCTCAAAGAACCAACTTTTAGTTTTATTGATCTTTGTTACTGTTTCCTTCATTTCTTTTTCATTTATTTCTGATCTGATCTTTATGATTTCTTTTCTTCTGCTAACTTTGGTTTTTTTTGTTGTTGTTGTTCTGTTTTTTTGTTGTTGTTGTTACGCAGGTCTCTGACTGTTGTGGAGCACAGGTTCCAGACACGCAGGCTCCGTGGCCATGGCTTTTGGGCCTAGCCACTCCATGGCATGTGGGATCTTCCTGGACCAGGGCAAGAACCCGTGTCCCCTGCATTGGCAGGCAGACTCTCAATCACTGCGCCAACAGGGAAGCCCTGTTGTTGTTCTTCTTTCTCGAATTGCTTTTGGTGTAAGGTTTGGTTGTTTATTTGAGATGTTTCTTGTTTCTTGAGGTAGGCTTGTATTGCTATAAACTTCCCTGTAAGAACTGCTTTTGCTACAACCCATAGGTTTTGGGTGGTCGTGTATTCATTGTCATTTGTTTCTAGGTATTTTTCAATTTCCGCTTTGATTTCTCCAATGATCTCTTGGTTATTTAGTAGTTTATTGTTTAGCCTACATGTGTTTGTATTTTTTACAGTTTTTTCCCTGTTATTGATATCTTCTCATAGCACTGTGGTTGACAAAGATACATGATATGATATCAATTTTCTTAAATTTACCAAGGCTTGATATGTGACCCAAGATATGATCTATCCTGGAGAATGTTCCATGAGCACTTGAGAAGAAAATATATTGTGGTGTTTTTGGATGGAATGTCCTATAAATATCAATTAAGTCCATCTTGTTTAATGTGTCATTTAAAGCTTTTGTTTCCTTATTTATTTTCATTTTGGCTGATTTGTCCATTGGTGAAAGTGGGGTGTTAAAGTCCCCTACTATGATTGTTGTACTTTCGATTTCCCCTTTTATGGCTGTTAGCATTTGCCTTATGTATTGAGGTGCTCCTATGTTGGGTGTATATTTACAATTGTTATTACTTCTTCTTGGATTGATCCTTTGATCACTGTATAGCGTCCTTCTTTGTCTCTTGTAATATTCTATTTTGTCTTCAATGAGAATTGCTACTCCAGCTTTCTTTTGATTTCCATTTGCATGTAATATCTTTTTTGTCCCCTCACTTTCAGTCTGTTTTGTCCCTAGGTCTGAAGTGAGTCTCCTGTAGACAACATATGTATGGGTCTTGTTTTTGTATCCCTTCAGCCAGTCTATGTGTGTTGGAGCATTTAATCCATTTACATTTAAAGTAATTATCGATATGTATGTTCCTATTACCATTTTCTTAACAGTTTTGGGTTTGTTTTTGTAGGTCTTTTCCTTCTCTTGTATTTCCTGCCTAGAGAAGTTCCTTTAGCATTTGTTGTAAAGCTGGTTTGGTGGTGCTGAATTCTCTTAACTTTTGCTTATCTGTAGAAGTTTTTTTTTCTCCACTGAATGTGAATGAGATCCTTGCTGGGTAGAGTAATCTTGGTTGTAGGTTTTTTCCCTTTCATCACTTTAGATATGTCCTACCACTCCCTTCTGGCTTGAAGAATTTCTGCTGAAAAGTTAGCTGTTAACCTTATGGGGATTCCTGTGTATGTTATTTGTTGCTTTTCTCTTCCTGTTTTTAATATTTTTTCTTTGTGTTTAATTTTTGATAGTTTGCTTAATATGTGTCTTGGCATGTTTCTCTTTGGGTTTATCCTGTATGGATTTGAATGACTATTTCCTTTCCCATATTGGGGAAGTTTTTGACTATAATCTCTTCAAATATTTTCTCAGACCTTTTCTTTTTGTCTTCTTTTTCTGGGACCCCTATAATTCGAATATTGGTGCGTTTAATATTGTCCCAGAGGTCTCTGAGACTGTCCTCAATTCTTTTCATTCTCTTTTTCTTTATTTTGCTTCCTGGCAGTTAATTCCACCATTTTATCTTCCAGCTCACTTATCCGTTCTTATGACTCAGTTATTCTGCTATTGATTCCTTCCAGAGTATTTTTAATGTCAGTAATTGTGTTGTTCATCACTGTTTGTTTGCTCTTTGGTTCTTCTAGATCCTTGTTAAATATTTCTTGTATTTTCTCCATTCTGTTTCCGAGATTTTGGATTATGTTTACTGTAATTACTCTGAGTTCTTTTTCAGGTCCGTTGCCTCTTTCATCTTCGTTTATGTGGGCTTATAGGTTTTTACCTTGCTCTTTCATCTGTAACATAATTTTTTGTCGTTTCTTTTTTTTTTTGCTGAGTGGTGCTGTATTCCTGTTTTACTGGTTGTATGGCCTGAGATGTCCAGCACTGGATTTTACAGACAGTTGGATAGAGCTGGGTCTTGGTGCTGAGATGAGGACCTCCAGAAGTTCTCACTCCTACTGATATTCCCTGGGGTTTGACGTTCTCTGTTAGTCCAGTGATTTGGTCTTAGAGCTCCCACCACAGGAGCTCAGGCCCGGCCTCTGGCCTTGGAACCAAGATCCTGCAAGTTTCGTGACATGGTAAAAAAAAAAGAAAGAAAGAAAGAAAGAAAGATAAAAAGGAGCAGTACAGTATCAAAGTTAAAAACGAAATAAAATTAGAAAGATAAAAAATATATTAGGAAAAATAAAAGTTTAATTGAAATAACTGCAACAAGGTAAAATAAAACCACAATAGAAAAAAGAAAAAAAAGGGTGGTAGTGGGGAACGAGCCAAAAGTAGAGAACAATAACAAAGTATAAAGAATAAAATAAAATTAGAAAAATAAAAGATTTATTAGGAAAAATGAAAATATAAGAGAATCAACAAGGTAAAACAGAACCCCAATCTAAAAGAAGAAAAAAGAAAAAAAAAAAAACAGCCTTGGCTATTGGGGTGGAGTTTAGGCAGTGGTGGAACTAAGGCAGGGGCGGAGTTTAGGGTGGGGTGGGACTTAGGCAGGTGGGAGCATGATGTTTGTGTGTGGCCCGGGGCCTAGGCTCAGGACCACATAGCCAGAAAAGGCCCTGGGGGCGGGGTTTAGGCTGGGCGATGTTCAAGCATGGGGCGGGGCCTCTGTTTAGGACCTGCATGGAAGGGAAGAGGCAGCACGTAGAAAGGAGGGCCTCTGGACTGTGGAGTTCCGGAGTTTGGAGGTAGGGCCCTGAGTGAGGGTGTGTGGGTGGTGTTTAGGCCCAGCACATTGAAGGGGGTCTCCGATTGTAGAGGTAGAGCCCTGGGTGGGGGTGTAGGAACAGGGCTTGAGCTCTGCGGGTAAGGCGGGAGACTCCAAGGGCAGAGGAGTAGGCCAGGGAGCCCAACAAGCTCTCCAGTGCCTAAGTGGACAGGGAAAGCACTGGCCACATTCCCTTCCATTCCTTTGCGCCCCTCCCCCACTGTCACCTCCAGGGCCTTCCCTGTAGCCACTGGACCCCTAACCATGGGTGGGTGCCGCTAGGTGTAGGAACTCCTCCCCTCCCCCAGCCACCCCTCAGGGGTGCCGGTCCTAGAGGTCGGGCCTTTACTTTTGTTCCCCCTTCCCTCCCTCCCTCTCCCTCAGATCCATGTGGCTGGAGGATCCCTAGGTGGTCAGAGGATCAGGCCCAGGATCTCAGCAGTTTCCTGGGGGCCCAAGTGGGCAGGAGAAACCTGGCCACACTCCTTGTTGATCCTCTGCCCTCCCAGTGGTTCCCCAATTTCCCCCTTCGAGCGTGGGATCCCTTCGCCTCCTCCAGCCAACCCTCAGGGACGCCAGTCCCCTCTGACCTCCACTTCTTCTACCCTTACACTCCCCCCACACCCTACCTGGTTGCTGGGGGTTCCTCCTGTCCACTTAGGTGTTCGTGGTCCCCTACCAGTGCCCGGTAGGTGCCCTAGTTGTGAGGAGATGCGAATTCCGCATCCTCCTAGTATGCCATCTTGACTTCACCCCCTTATCGTATGGTTTTTATTCTTCAGTTTGTTGATGTGGTGTATCACATCGATTGATTTGCAGGTATTGAAACTGATCAATTGATAGTGATCATGGGGTAGGATCCTTTTAATGTATTGTTGGATTCGGATTGCTAGTATTTTGTTGAGGATTTTTTCAAGCATGGTATCTGATGTATGTTTTCACTTGGAGCTGATTAGAAATTGTTATTTGGGTCATATGCTGGAGATGACATTATTCCTTACATGTTTGACCTAGGTAAGCAGTTTCAAGTCTGATAATCCTAGATATTCAAATTCTGTTGTCAGACAGAAACCAAGCTCTGTTCTCTCCCATAGGATTAGAAGATGTGTCGTTCCTGAATTCCTTTGAAGACTTTCAGCAAATTACATGACATTGTGAAGGGCAGTTGTCCTGGAATAGATGGGCTTTCTGTAATGGAAAAAAGAGAAAAATAAAGTAGGTAAATAGGGACTAGAGTGTCAGGCCACTCCTCATGGATACGGAGGTGGTTTGGAGAGCACTAACAGGCAGTAAGGGATATTGACAGCATAAGCAGGATTAAATTTAAAAAACAAGTAGGTTAAAAACTCAGTTATGTGTGGTGATCCTAATACAAGGTAGCTTCTTGGATATGTTTTGGAGCTGTCCTGAGACTTTCTGTATCCTGCTGGTATTTGTGCATCTGTAAAATGGCCCCTTTACCTTTACCATATTTGCAAAGTCATAGGTCTGAGAAGAGAGGTAAGAATGTAAAAAGATGTGCCAATCATAGGCTTACCCCTTGGGACTGTTGAACTTCAGAGTAAATTGTGGTGGAGTCATTGTTTTTCACAGGTTTTGGGATTTCCATTTCCTATAAAACACAATCATACCAATTTGGCTCACATAAAGAGAAATGTACTCATGCACAGATACAGTAAGTCCCCTACTTATGAGACTTCAAGTTGTGATATTTCAAAGATGTGAACGTGTGTTCACATGTCCAATCACGTAAGTTAGTTCACGCGTCTGGTGTACATTGTCATGTCAAATGGTTGTGTACTTGACAACAAAGTAAGTGCACAAGCTTTTGTGTACTTACTTTATGTAGCTTACTAATGAAGACTAGATAGAATTGGAGGCTCAAAGAAAGAAGAGAGACAAGAGGAAGAAGAAGTAATTGAAGAACTGAAGAGATTCACGATACAGGAAATGGAAAGGGGATTTTCTTTATTTGAAGAGGCACTGTTAGTTTTTGAGGCACAGGACCCAAATATAGAACAGTACATGAAGGTTGCAGCAGCCGTTCAGAATGCGATCCAGTGCTACCGTGTCATTTATGGTGAGAAAAAAAAGCTACTACCCAGACATCACAGGATCATTTTTTCAAGAGAATAGTCAAAATTGAATGCAGCAAGGAACCAGAACCTGTGACATCAACGTCAGGCATGGGTGAAATTGCAGCTTGCCCTCCACCTCCTATTGCAGGAGATCCTTCAGCTCTGCCATCTCCCATGTCCTCTTCCTCTGCCAGTCAGTAACTCTTCTTGCCTGTTCACTCGATGCCAGCCCCTGTATGCCAGCTCTTGTACCATATTACTGTACTTTTCAAGGTACTGTACTGTAAGATTAAAAATGTTTTCTTTATTTTTTTTGTTTTTTTGTTTTTTATGCATTATTTTTGTGAAAAGTATTATAAACCTATTACAGTACAGTACAGTACTATATAGCTGATTGTGTTAGTTGGGTATCTAGGTTACTTTTGTTGGACTTAAGAACAAATTGGACTTACGAGCATGCTCTCGGAATGGAACTCATTTGTATGTAAGGGACTTACTGTATATTCTTGGGAAAGGCAGTGTGACAAATGAGGGATGATGTCAAAGTTCTTTAGGAGGAAGGCTAGGGAGTGTCCAGCAAGAGAAGCTGGAAACAAAGCACCACTAGCTCTTAAACCTGTGAAGGATTAGTCACCTTTCCTGAGCCCCAAACAGAAGCACAACACTCCAGCAAACTGGTGGTCTCAAGAACCAGAGAGAGAGAGAAGGGCGACCTTGTTGGCAGGTGGTGTGAAGGAAAGAAAACATTCTTGTCCTGCATCCAACTCTACTCTCCTTCCTCTATTTTTAGGAACTAACCTACACACCAGATGGTTATTGTATTACATCTTTTGTCTCAGATCTTTACTACCTATAACTGGAGTTATTGCCTGCTTCATTTTACCCCTGTGATTCTATTTGCCTGGTCATCATGTCACTGGGGTTCTCCTCAAGCATGGGGAACTGGTAGAGCAGGAATATCTTGTCTTAAGAATGGCTCTAAAAAAAAAAAAAAAAAAAAAGAGAATGGCTCTGCTTGGAATAAAAAGTGTGGCAGTAACAGAAGTCCCCCATCCTCATAGTTTTTGGCATTTTAAATTAACTAAGGCATATTTGGGGTGTTATCAAAACCTCTGAAACTCTCCAAAGTACCATGTTTTGCTAAGCAAAAGTTAACAAACTTGCCGGAGAGTTTCTTTGTTTGTTGAGAGTAATTCATCTTGTCTTCAAGAGGAAATTGGAAAGGCAATTGAAATATCTGAAGTGAGAGCACTTCTTATTGTTGGCTAGCTTCAGAGTCTACTTTGCAAATACCTGTGAGGGGCTTTGTGAAGGGAGATTTGCTTGTGGAATCCAAGATTTCTAGCCAGACCATTGTTTCCATCAACTGAAGAATGCTGGCTCTCGGCTTATTTTTCAGAAGACATGGAAGATGGCCTCCCAGGATGTGTAGTGTTATTTAGAAATGTACCACCTGCAGGTGCTTTATTTTGCGGTTGATGGGGAATTACTGATGCATGGCGAGGAGTTCCTGGTGCCTGACCAAGGCCATCCTGTTATGTTGCTAGAGGGCAGGGGACGATTGAGGACCGCTCATGCCTTTAGTGTCCTCTACTGTTGAGGGATTGCAAATTCTTGCCCCTCTTCCCTCTTGAGAGACTCTTCTGGGCTCCCCTATTTCCCCTACATCCAGGATGAGAAAGCCTCTGATACAAAATCATGCCCTCTGGGGGCTCTCAAGCTTAAATGAACTCTGATCCATCCAGCAAGTATTTACTGAGCATCATGCTAAGACATAGGGGAAGAGAGAGGAAGACATAATTTTCACTTCCAGGCAGCTTGTAATTAAGCTGAAGGGACAAGACTCACTGATGCGTTAAGCAGTTAGATTAAGCAATGTAAAGTAGGGTATGAGTCAACATTCTACTGAGGTGTGAGCATTGAGGTCTAGAAAGGTCCCGCACATAACTCTGCAGTTCTTGTCGCTGCCTTTGCCTCTCCTCAATGGTGTATGTCATTTGAATTTAGAAAAGTTTGGTGACAAGTTCATGTATAATGACTGTGAAAATAATGACCATGAAGGAGTATAAACCTGAAAGTACTCACCCTCTTTGAATGGGTGACCTGAGCATACACAGTGCTCCCTGGAGAGAAGGAAGCATACTCTAAGTTCCTCACAGTCTCTGCTGTTAACACAGGAAGGCACAGTCAGTAGCTGAAGGACTCTGGTCTGCTCTCCCAGGACCTTGTCTACCCCAGGCCATTCTCTGACCCCAGAGAGGCAATTGTTCAAGCATGGCCCTTCCTTAGGGTTCATTCATTTTTGACAGTCTTTGGAGTTCTGGGTTGAACCAGAACATTCTCAGCCATGTGATCTATTTCTGACCTCATCTCCTCAGGGGCACATGGTCTTGAGCTATCCTAAAGCCTCAGAGTCTCCCTCTGGCTTCACAGGAAGGGAAGCTTCTGGGACCAAATAACACTGCCTACACAGGAGCTAGAGAACCTCACTGGTGAGCATAATGGAGCCAGATTATTTCACATATATAATACTATTAAACTTTTCAGAGCTCCTTAGAGTGGGTTTGATTATATTAGAGATGAGGAACTGGAGGCTCAGAAAGTTTTACAGACTTGGTGCAAACTCACACAGGAAATGATCAGACACGAATTTGAATGCATGCCTTCTCACTCCAAACCTCATGCCAGGTCCTCCATGCATGAAGTCATGTATCTCTCACCCATGAAATAAGACTCAATGCCAGTCTGAGTCCAGAGCCTGTGTTTCTGTCTCTATATCATACTTTCTCTTTTGACTGTGTCCACTCAATGCCCAAACCCTGGCTGAAGAGAGTGATGGGGTCAGGCAGTTTGTCTTTGGGCATTTGATGCTGTAATCCTGTCTTTACCCTGCACCTCCTGTTGATAATGAACAGGTCATGAGTCCTTTCACTGGCGCTTAGTCTCTCCATTGGCAGAGTGGGGAATGACCCTAATCCTACCCCAAGAAATTGCATGAGTGACCGGTTTGCATGCTTGTAAGGGACCCTGTAAGTCACACAGGGGACAAACTTGCACAGTTCCAGGTGTTATCCCCTTGCACCATCTGGTCCATCTGAGTAATGACATTCTGACTCCCTCCTCTCTCATTATACAGCCCTCTGACTGCCCCCCTTTCCTTTTCACTTGGTTCTTCCCATCTGTTTTATGATTGGGAGTTAAGAGTCTGGAAGCTCACCAGGACACTGGGTTTGCTGAGTAGAGAACTGAAAGAAACCTGAAAAATAAAATTAATTGAAATCTGTTGAAATCTGTGACTATAGTGAGAGAAGCCTTCCACCCCCTACCCCTAGATGTGTCTCTCTAGAGGGTGTGGTGGAAGGGGACCTGAAAGGGTCCTGCATTTTCCAGTAAGGCACTTTTCTAGGAGATTAGCACATGTGTATTCACAACCCAGGTGTTGTCCCAGTGGACCAGCTGAGCCAGGGTTTGCATGCTCCCTCCCTTTATCTGTCTTCTACAAGACAGAGTCTTTTGGAGGCCCCAAATGCTAAGTCTCTGGAACCTTGGAGAAGAAACAGTAAGTAGGAAGAAAGGAAACCTATTTTTTTCCTCCAAACAAATAACGGCACGATGATGACCACAACTATACATATTGAAGAAACTGCCACTACAATCCACGTGGTATCCAGGTGTTCATTTTTTTCATTAGTAACACCTAAAAAGAAAAAAAAAGAAGTTGCACTTGAGACACATCGAGTGAGGCCCAGAATGGTTTTTTAGAGCCTCTACTGCATCTCTTCTAGGCCATCTTTGGGAGTTGGGTGGGTTCATCTATACCCAGAGGCTCTGGGGGCATGAGCAGGCTATCTGGGAGTGGGAGTCCCATTTAGGCAGACAGGGCATGGTGGAGCCTGGTAGAGCCAGTGTGAGGAAGCAATCCTGCCTTCCCAAGGACTTTGCTCTTGGGATCTGAGTGGGCTGGAGAAAGGGTTGGTGGAGGGGGAGGGAGGAAGGAGAGACCTCTGGGGGAGTGTGAGGCATGGAGCCCCAGGGGATGTCTGTCCCTTCCCAGTGTAACTTGGCTGTCTCCTACTGGGCTGCTGTCTTAGGAATCATAAAGAGCACAAGAGACACCCCACACCTCACAGCCACTCAAGGCTCTCAGAGAGACCTGAGACATACTTACTTTTGCAGAGACTCTGGACAGAGACAGAGAAGGATGAATTGCTGACAGGATTCTCAGCTATGCAGGTGTAGGTCTCTTCATTGAAACTCTTGGGGTCCCAGGAGATAGTAAGGTTTGCTTCACTTTGAAGTGTGTTTCCTGAGACCTGCCACCTGAATAAGATGTTATCATTTGGATCCTCCACAGAGCAGGTCAGGAGGATCTCACAGGTCCTATTATTAGACCATTTGGTGTGAGGGACAACTTGTAAGTTCCTCAGTCGTCCTGTGTGCAGAGAAGAGGCCTGGATTAAGGACAAATGTCTTGGCTCAGCCCTCTGTGAAAAATACTCTCACCTCGATGTTTCTGTATTCCACCTGACACAGCTGTGTACTCTGTAAATAACTCTGCATGTACTGCCTAATTGATGACATCAAGGTATGGGGTGACCAAATGATAAGGGACATCAGTATGAGACAGAGTAGGCAGTGGGAGAGAGGGAAGGGAAAGACTGGGGTTGTTGCCAACTAGTCGGGTGATTTTAAGCTGATCACTTTAATTTTTGGAGCTCCAGTTTCTTCCTGGGGGTCCTTCTAACACGTTCACTGCCCCTCATGTAAAGATAATTTGGAGACTAAGCTAAGGGCCAGCCCTACCTCAGCCAGGTCCGAAACCAGAAGACCAGGCATACTTCTCCATTGTCAGAATTCCCTAGATGGGATGGAAGATAAAAGCTTAACACTCTTGGAGAACTGTATTTCCCACATCTGTGGGAATATTGGTTCTCACTGGAGCTGATGCTGGCTCAAATGATGACAAAGAGACCTTGATGTAGAGTGTCACCAAGTCAGAAAGGGAAATGTTGAGAATTAAAGAATTAGGAAAGGAAGAAGTGAAGAAACAGAGAGAAAGCAAGAAATTCTGGGGAAGAAAGAAGTGCAATATATTTGGGACTACATATGTTGCAGAAATATCTGAGAGCAGAGACCAGAAAATATCACCTCTAAGGTGTCAGTGGCTGTGAATCAATGAGGACATGAAAGCAGTACAGAAAAGCCCTCTGACCTAGACTCCGCCCAAAGGTTGAAATAAAGGTGACCCAATAGAAACAGAATGACTCCAACTGTCTGATTAGAAGAGATTAAGTAATGCTTTAAGCTTAGCTAACTGAGTAGGGGTGGTGGAACATACCTTGCTAGAACAGAATTTTCATGTCATGGCAAGAATGTTGGATTTGGAGTTAGGAAGACCTAGGTTAGAATCACGGCTTTGTCATTTACTGGCTACATGGACAAATTTTAGTCTCTTCATGCCTAAGTTTCCTCATCTATAAAACTGGGCAATAATACTTACTTCTTAGGTAATTATGAGGATTAAATGAGACAGCATGTAGCACAGAAATGGCAAATATTTGGCATGAATATTACATCTCCTTCAGCCAATGTCTGTTGCTGACCTCAAAAATCTATCTTGATATCTTTCTCCACTTGATGAATATATAACTACTGACTTGACATTTCCACCTGGATATGTGTATCTCCAACTCAACATGTTCAAAAAGACTCCTGTTTTTCTCTCCAAAACCTTCTCAATCTGCAACTTTCCCCATCTTAGTTGACAACAACTGCATCCTCCCAGTCAACCAAGCCAAAAGCCCTGGAGTCATACCTGACTCATCTTTTCCTCTCATACTCCCACATCACAAAATCCTGGTGGCTTTACTTCTAAAATATATCCAGAATCCAACCACTTCTCACTACCTCCACTGCTACCACTCTGGTCCAAGCCAGTATTACCTCTTGCTTAGATAGTTGCAATGGCTTCCTAATTGGTTCAGTGGCTTCCGCCCTTGTCCAAAGAGATCCTTTAAATAAGTAAGTTAAATTATATTACTTCTCTGCAAAACCCTCCAATTGTTGTCCATTCCCCCAAAATAGAAGCCAAAGTCCTTGTGATGGCTCTCATAGCCTTAGAAGATATGGCCCCCTACTTCCTTACTGACCTCATTTCCTATTGCTCTCTCTTACTCTGCTCCTTGATGTTTGACCTTCTTTATATTCCTTGAGCTGCCAGACACAGGGAGTGCTTGTGCAGGATGGCTCTTCATCCAGATATCTGCATGGCTCACTCTTTTACCTCCAACATGTCTTGGCTCTAATGTCATCTTCTCAATGAGGCCTATTATGATCACTCCATTTAAAACTGACCACTGCTTTCTGGCACTTCTGATGCTCCTTATTCTGTTCTAATCTCTCTTTCTCCATAGCACTCGCAGCTTACTGTGTCATTTGTTTATATATTATGTGTACTGTTTATTATTGCTCCCATATTCCCTACCCAGAATGTCAGTTCCATGAGGGCAGGGACCTTTGTTTTGTTCACTGATGTATTTCAAGGGCCTAAAACAGTGTCTCGTATATTATCCCTGGTTAACAAATATTGTTGACTCAGTGAATAAACAACATGACTCTGATATCTTTCTTAACACTGAGCCCTAGACAGTTACTCCCAATTAATTGATATTGGCCCATAAGATCAAATCTTTGCCATCCCTAGCCTAGTACATACAGAACAATTGGCCAGTGTTTTTTAAAAGAAAACCTATATAATTTATATCTTAAAATACCTTTGCACAATTGTAAAACATGTTGGTGTAGCTTACACATCTCTCTGTGTATGTGCCTTTGAAGGAGAGGCACTCCAATAGGCCCTGAGAATCCATTGGCATTCAGCCTCAGGAGTGTGGTTGTTGCAGAAGAAGTTGTGCTTGGTCTTCTAGATAGTGGCAGAAGAAACTTGTCTCAACAAGTGTAATGGAGCCTAATACAGGGTCTAGAAGTCACAAGATTTAGGTTCTAATCTTAGCTCTGTCACTAACTGTTGTGCAATGCCATTGAATAGTTTTGTTGCTGGACCTCAGTCTAGCTCCAAATGCCATGTTTTTTACCACTAAGCTATAGTGCACACTTGCAGTCACATAGAATTGAAATATGTACTATTTTTCAGTCCATACACAATTAAACCCCATGATTTGACTCACTGAAGATCCTCAGATCATAACTGGTAAACAGTAAAGAGGTCAGTGTGGTTATCTGGGCTTTGTAATGTCCTGAGTCTGCCATCGTCAGGTTGCTGAGCTGCAAGGAATAGGACTCGGTGACATTCAATCGATTTTTCCGCTTTGGGTCAGTCACCCTGTTTAGCGCTTCATTTGGCTCTATGAAGACGGCAGATTTTCCATCATGTAGCCAGGTGATGGACATGATCTTCTCTTCCACAGGAAACTTCAGGGTAAGTGTTACAGACTCCCCCAGGACCCCGTTCACAATCAATGGGGTTGAGCTGGTTTGTGAAACTGTGTTCCCTGTGAACACAGAAAGGAAACTGCTATAACTCTCCTGCCCTCCCCCTGCTCCCCACACCCTTTCTCCATCCTCTGCCAGTCAGTTAGAGCTCTCTGATACTGAAGTCCAGAAATATGATGAAAAGGGAAACGGTTAGGAGGAGTGTTGAAATGGGCAATCACAGAGGCTCCACCCCAGCAAAATGTCTGGCACTCTTGTTTAATGAGTAGTTGGTCCAGATGATCCTGGCAAGTCTACCCTCCCACACTAGCTGGTCACTCCTGAGTCATGGCCACACTATCTGATCCCAGCTTCTGAGTTATCTGGGCATGAGATAGAGAGGGACAACTATATCAACTCTCTGGCACAGACTTCAAAACCCACAAGTCTTTACTGATGAAATATAATCAAAGCTTGACATTTATTAAATACTTACTGTGTTCAGCATAGTAGGCTTGTGAGATTTAGAGGACTAGTAATAGGAATTTACAGTTCTTATACATTATTTCATTCGACGCTGACAACAATTCTGTGAGGCAGTAGGATGAATATTACCATCTCCATTTATAGAAAGGATCTGAGGCACAGAGAGGTTACCTAGTTTTCCCAGGGTTACCTAGCTAAGGAATAACAGAGTCA
Organism: Monodon monoceros; assembly: GCF_005190385.1. Taxonomy (NCBI): domain Eukaryota; kingdom Metazoa; phylum Chordata; class Mammalia; order Artiodactyla; family Monodontidae; genus Monodon; species Monodon monoceros. Next base: position 66,093,967 of record NW_021703774.1, on the reverse strand, counting down.
GGATTCAGACCCAACTCCTTTGACTCTAACTACTTTGTGCTCTTTCCATGATACCAGAAGATATCTTTTATTCTCCCAAAAGATTATTGTCTAGTAGTTGAGGAGATAAAAACTGATAAGCATAAAAATAATACATTTAACCTCAAAGTAACATACAGTGACTATACTCTCATGAGCCTCTCTCAGAGCCATTAATGTTCAAGCAAAAAAGGTGAAATAGTCACAGTCATTCTTAAAGAAGATGTTTCTTTACCATCCTTTGCCAAATTCCTAGCATTTATCATACCATTTTTTGGCCCTCTGTTTACTTGTTTGTCCAGCTGACCATGTCTTAATTATCTTTATATCTCAGCACTGTGCCTAACACAAAGTAGGATATGGAAATGTTTGAGTGAATCAATGAATAGGTAACCATTACCACAACCTCAACCTTCTCAAGATCTCTTAATTCTCAGGAGAGGATCTGAGTAGGGGAGGAAATGTCTCTTAGGATCTTTGTACTCAGCTCCTGGGTAACCTCACACTTCCTCTCTTTTTCTCAAATTGTCACATGCATGCCCATCACATGAACACTGCCATCAATTCCCCCTCTTTACTACATCTTTCCCATCAGCACTTTAACATGCTGTTGTTTGTCATTTGACCATTCTTCCCTCTCAGAATCACATGGGTGAATATCACAAGCAAAATCTTGAGTGAAAAAAGAAAATACAAATACAAATAGAATACAGTGGCATGCTTACATTTATTTAAAGTTAAAAAACAGGCAAAACATATCTATTATTTTAGAAGTCAGGATAGGGTTACCTTTGAGGAGGAGGGAGGGATAGCAAATAGGAGGGAGCATAGAGGGGGTTTTCTGGGCTGCTGGTAATGTGCCATTCCTTAACCTGTGTCTGGATACACAGATTTATTCATTTTATGATTATTCCTTGAGCTGACACTTAGGATTTGTAATTTTCTCTTTGTATACTATATTTCAGTGAAAGAGGTTAAAACAACAAGAAAAAACAAAACAAAGCAATTACAATGGCCTATGAGGGCCAGAATGATCTGGTCATTTTTCTCTTTTTAGCCTAATTTCCTATAACTCTCCCCCTTATTCCCTTTGCTCACACTATGCTGGCCTGGTTATGCCTTGAACAGGCCAGAGTTGTACACTTGTAATTCCCTCTGCCTAGAATACTCTTCCCCCAGGTGTCCACATGGCTCACTCTTTTGTCTCCGTAAGGTCTTTAATGCAAACATCTCCTCTCAAGGAGGCCTTCTGTGACCACGCTTTCCTCACCACAAGCCCTCACTCCTGTGTACTCATTGTCTTTGAATTTGTTTTTCTCTGTAATACTTACTTTCTACCATACTCTGTAATTTGCATATTTGTTTTTTTGTTCTTTTCCCCTTCTATAAGAATGTAAGCTCCATGAAAGCAAGGATTTTTTCTGTCTTGTTCACGGTGCTGGACATTCTTGAACAGTGCTTGGCACAGAGTAGGCACCCAATGAATACTGCTGAGTGAATGAGCACAGCTCCATCCCTTGTTTTGCAGGTTCTCTGCCCAGGATGTTTAGGACCAGTTTCTCTTTGTAACGGGTCTCGGCATACCCTGTGGCCCAAAGACTCTCCAAGAACTGTTCTTCCTTCTCTAGCACAGACCTTTAAGTTTCCTTTGTTGTTATAGATTGAAATCATTCATTTATTTAACAGGCCATTCATTGTACTGTTTGCTCAGCTTTATGCCAATTCAGTGGGTAAAAGCCTTAGAAATCATGGCATTCAGACCATACTTATCAGATTCATTTTATGTACCAGTTTCTGGACTGAAGACTGAATATAGAAATGAATAAGACATTATCTGTTCTCTGGACTCACCGTGTGGTAGAGGAGTCTGACAGGTAAACATGTAGCTATGGTGTGGTGAGTTAGGCGTTGACCTAGGATAGGGTTTTCTTCTGCATTGCCCTCACACCACTAATTGCACCCTGCACACTCAATATCGAGGGTTTCTTTCTCTTAGATATAGTTAAAATGTTCTTTTCCTCTATTTTTCATAATCTTGAGGGTAGGGATTATGCTTATTATCTCTGTATTCCTAGCATTTAGCACAATTTTGAGCTCAATAAATGTTGAATTGATAGAGATAACTGCTCTATAGGAGCACAAATAGTGAAAATGATGGGGTAGAAAGGGTTGGGGGTTGTCAGGGAACACTTTGCAGAGAAGGTAACATTGTAGTTGGGTTTTGAATAAAAACAAGAAGTTCTCCATTGCTTGATTATTTCAAGAATGCCCGGCTCTTTCTTTGCTCCATTGTTCCCTTTGCCTGAAATACCTTGCTCACATTTTCCCATCTGGTGAGCTCCTATTTATCCTTCAAGGATAAGTTCAAATATCTGTTTGCCTTTGCTTATATTTATGGGGTTTGCATTGGTACAGGGGAGGAGACAGGAGTTTGTGGTTGGAGAAGAGGAGAAGTTATAGAAGGAGGAGAAGGGGTTGGTAGAAGTAATTCCCTGCAAGTCTAAGAAAAAAAAAAAGATAAGAGCCACTGTGCTTAAGGAAGGTGAAGGTAAGAAGTTACTGAAAAAGTTCAAAGGCTCCTCTGAAAGACTTTGGACTCTAGGAGAGCTGCTTTGGGACCCAGATGACGTGGTGTGGCCCAGAAGGCACAAGAAGGCCTTTTTCTCTACTCTGCCTGGGATCAGCACTGATGCTTTGGGAATGTCCTGGGTCAGCATCCTTGGCATGGATATCCACGTTCTCTGCAGAGCATTGAGGTCTTCTGTAAGTGGTTCAGCTGGCTGCAGATTTGGAGGACTAGAACCAGAAGAGACTAAGAATTGGGAGGATGCCTCATGACCTTAACAGAAGGCTGCTTTGGGGGCCTATGGGAAGCATCCCTTATAAGTCACTGGGAGCCACCTGGAGCATGGGGGTGGTGCTGAGGTCCATCCCCTGGTGTGGATGTTCAGTCAGCAGAAATTTGAAGTATGTTTGTTTACATGTTTCACTCACTCTGGAAACATGAGTAATGTATCAGTCAGCTCTTTATGCCCCCAGAATCTGGCCCAGGGAACTTGGAATACTAAATAGGTTGAGATCAGAATGTAAAGTGTCTTGAATGATTATCTGAATGATTTTTTTTGAATATATTAAGAAACATGTAGTATTTTTGAGAAATGCAAAGGAATAAAGAAAGCAGGTAAGGCTGAACTGATTCTGAAAAAGAGAAAAGTCAGAGAAACTTTGGGATATCTAACCTAGGGGAATGGCTTAGGCCTAGGACTGGCTTAGGCCTATCTATAGGAAAAAGAGATATAGTGGGTTGTTCCAGCTCAGCATGAAACAAGTTCAGAAGGAGGGTAGGGGCTGATTTCTCAAGCGATTTAATAGAGAAGGGAAGAGATATATAAGGCAGGATCTTGAGTAAGACAAGTGAAAATGAAAATACAACACACCAAAACTTACAGGGTGCAGCGAACACAGTGCTCAGAGGGAAAATTTGTTCTTTGAAAAGATCAGGAAGATTGACATAATTTTAGCTAGATTAATTGAGAGAACAATAGAGAAGGCTCAAATTACTAAAATTAGAAATGGAAGAGTGGACATTACTGCAGACCTTATAGAAATAAAAACGATTATAAGAGAATAATATGAATAACTGTATGGTAACAAATTAGATAGCCTAGATGAAATAGACAAATTTCTATAAACAAACAGATTGCCAAGACTGACTTAAGAAGAAATAGAAAATCTAAGAGGACCTTTAACAAGTAAAGAGATTGAATCAGTAATCAAAAACCTTCTGGCAAAGAAAAGTCCAGGACCAGATGGCTTCACTGGTGAATTCTACCAAATATTTAAAGAATAATTAATGTCAATATTTCTCAAACACTTCCCCAAAAAAGAAGAGGAGAAAACACTTTCTAATTCATCCTATGAGGCCGGCATTACCTTTACCAAAGCCAAAGATATCATACACACACACACACACACACACACACACACACACACGCATGCACACACAAACTATGGACCATTATCCCTTATAAGCATTGATGTAAAAACCCTCAACAAAATATTAACAAACTGAATCCAGCTGCATATTAAAAGGATTATACACCAAGACTAATTGGAATTTATTTCAGGAATGTAAGAGTGATTCAACATATGAAAATCAATCAATGCAATACGCTACATTAATATAATTAAGGAAAAAAGACACATGATCATCTCAATTAATACAGAAAAAAACATTTAACAAAATCCAACACTGTTTCACACATAAGAATCTAAAAATAGAAGGGAAATTCCTCACCTTGATAAAGGGCATTTGAGAAACCCACATCTAACATTCTATTCAAGAATGGAAGGGACTTCCCTGGTGGTGCAGTGGTTAAGAATCCACCTGCCAATGCAGGGGACACGGGTTCGATCCCTGATCTCAGAAGATCCCACATGCCGTGGAACAACAAAGCCTGTGCACCACAACTACTGAGCCTGTGCTCTAGAGCCCGTGAGCCACAACTACTGAGCCCGTGTGCCACAACTACTGAAGCCTGCATGCCTAGAGCCCGTGCTCCACAACAAGAGAAGCCACTGCAATGAGAAGCCTGCCTACTGCAATGAACAGTAACCCCAGCTCACTGCAACTAGAGAAAGCCCACCCACAACAACAAAGACCCAATGCAGCCAAAAATAAATAAATAAATAAATAGATTTTTTAAAAAAAGAATGAAAGACTGAAAGCCTTCCACATAAGGCCAGGAACAAGATAACAATACCTACTTTCATCACTTCTATTTAACATTGTACTGGAAGTTCTAGTTACAGCAATTAGACAAGAAAAAGAATAAAAGGTATCTTAATTGGAAAGGAAAAAGTGAAACTATTCCTATTCACAGGTGATGTAATCTTATAGATAGAAAATCCTAAAGAGTCCACAAAAATAGATTGGTGCAAAATGGTGGAGTAGAAGGACATGGGCTCACCTCCTCTTGCAAGAGCACTGAAATCACAACTAACTGCTGAACAGCATTGACAGGAGGATGCTGGAACCCACCAAAAAAGATACCCTACATCCAAAGACAAAGGAGAAGCTGCACTGAGACAGTGGGAGGGACACAATCACGATAAAATCAAATCCCATACCTGCTAGGTGGGCGATACACAAACTGGAGAACAATTATACCACAAAAGTTCTCCCACTGGAGAGAAGGTTTTGAGCCCGATGTCAGGCTTCCGAGCCTGGGGGTCTGGCAATGGGACTAGGAATCCCCAGGCAATCTGACTTTGAAGATCAGTGGGATTTGATTTCAGGACTTCCAAAGGACTGGGGGAAACAGAGACTCCACTCTTGGAGGTCACACACAAAGTCTTGTGTGCATGAGGACCTGGCTAAAGGAGCAGTGACCCCATAGGAGACTGAACCAAACCTACCTGCTAGTGTTGGAGGGTCTCCTGCAGAGACAGTGGGCAGCTGTGGCTCACTACAGGGACAAGGTCACTGGCAGCAGCAGTTCTGGGAAGTACCCACTGGCGTGAGCCCTCCCAGAGGCTGCCACTAGCCCCACCATATAGCCTGTAGGCTCCAGTGCTGGGTCACCTCAGGCCAAACAACAGGGAGGGAGCACAGCCCCACCCAACAGCAGACAAGTGGATTAAAGTTTTACTGAGCACAGGCTCTGCCCACCAGAGCAAGACCCAGTTCTACCCACCTCCAGTCCCTCCTATCAGGAAGCTTGCATAAGCCTCTTGGGTAGTCTCATCCATCAGAAGGCAGACAGCAGAAGCAAGAAGCAAACCTACAGCCTGCAGAACAAAAACCATAGTCACAGAAAGATAGACAAAATGAAAAGGCAGAGGACTATGTCCCAGATGAAGGAACAAGATAAAACCCCAGAAAAACAACAAAATGAAGTGGAGCTAGGCAACCTCCCAGAAAAAGAATTCAGAATAATGATAATGAAGATGATCAAGGATCCTGGAAAAAGAATGGAGGCAAAGATTGAGAAGATGCAAGAAATGTTTAACAAAGACCAAGAAGAACTAAAGAACAGAGATGAACAATATAACAACTGAAGTGTAAACTATACTAGAAGGAATCAATAGCAGAATAACTGAGGCAGAAGAACTATCATTATTCTGAATTCTTTTTCAGGTAGACTGCCTATTTCCTCTTCACTTGTTTGGTCTGGTGGTTTTTACCTTGCTCCTTCATCTGCTGTGTGTTTCTTTGTCTTCTCATTTTGCTTCACTTACTGTGTTTGGGGTCTCCTTTTCACAGGCTGCAAGTCCGTAGTTCCCGTTGTTTTTGGTGTCTGCCCCCAGTGGCCCAGTGGCTAAGGTTGGTTCAGTGGGTTGTGTAGGCTTCCTGGTGGAGGGGACTAGTGCTTGTGTTCTGGTGGATGAGGCTGGATCTAGTCTTTCTGGTGCTGTGTTTTGGGGTGCCTGTGACCTTATTATGATTTTAGGCAGCCTCTCTGCTAATGGATGGGGTTGTGTTCCTGTCTTGGTAGTTGTTTGGCATAGGGTGTCCAGCACTGTATCTTGCTCATCATTGAGTGGAGCTGGGTCTTAGTGTTGAGATGGAGATCTCTGGGAGAGCTTTTGCCGTTTGATATTACATGGAGCTGGGAGATCTCTGGTGGACCAATGTCCTGAACTCAGTTCTCCCACCTCAGAGGCACAGGCCTGACATACGGATGGAGCACCAAGACCCTGCCAGCCACATGGCTCAGAAGAAAAGGGAAAAAAAAAAAAAAAAAGAAAAAGAAAAAAGAAAAAAAAGAAAAGAAAAGATATTAAAATTAAAAATAATTATTAAAAATAAAAAATAATAAAAAAAGAAGAAAGAAAGAAGAGAGCAACAAAAACAAAAAACAAATCCACCAATGATAACAAGTGTTAAAAAACTATACTAAAAAAACAACAACAAAATAACGGACAGACAGAACCCTAGGACAAATGGTAAAAGCAAAACTATACAGACGAAGTCACACAAAGAAACATACACATACACATTCACAAAAAGAGAAAAAGGAAAAAATCTATCTATCTATCTATCTATCTATCTATCTATCTATCTATCTATAAAAGGAGGAAGAGAGCAACCAAATCAATAAACAAATCTTCCAATGATAATAAACTCTAAATACTAAACTAAGATAAACACAAAGCCAGGATCAAATTAGATGCAGAAAGCAAACCCCAAGTCTACAGTTGCTCCCCAAATCCACCGCCTCAATTTTGGGATGATTTGTTGTCTATTCAGGTATTCCACAGATGCAGGGTACATCAAGTTGACTGTGGAGATATAATCCACTGCTCCTGAGGCGGCTGGAAGAAATTTCCCTTTCTCTTCTTTGTTCGCACAGCTCCTGGGGTTCAGCTTTGGATTTGGCCCCGCCTCTGTGTGTAGGTCACCTGAGGGCGTCTGTTCTTCGCTCGGAGAGGACGGGGTTAAAGGAGCCGCTGATTAGGGGGCTCTGACTCACCCAGGGCAGGGGGAGGGAGGGTACGGAATGCCAGGTGAGCCTGCGGCGGCAGAGGCCAGCGTGACGTTGCAGCAGCCTGAGGCGCACCGTGTGTTCTTCTGGGGAAGTTGTCCCTGGATCACGGGACCCTGGCCTGGCGGGCTGCACAGACTCCAGGGAGGGGAGGTGTGGATAGTGACCTGCTTGCACACAGGCTTCTTGGTGGCTGCAGCAGCAGCCTTAGCATCTCATGCCTGTCTCTGGTGTCTGTGTTGATAGCTCGCACCTGTCTCTGGAGCTTATTTAGGGGGTGCTGTGAATCCCCTGTCCTCATGCACCCCTAAACAATGGTCTCTTACCTCTTAGTCAGGTCCAGACATTTTCCCGGACTCCTTCCCTGCTAGCTGTGGAGCACTAGCTCCCTTCAGGCTGTGTTCATGCAGCCAACCCCAGTCCTCTCCCTGGGACCCGACCTCCAAAGCCCGAGCCTCAGCTCCCAGCCTCCACCCACCCCGGCTGGTAAGCAGACAAGCCTGTCAGGCTGGTGAGTGCTGGTTGGCACCGATTCTCTGTGTGGGAATCTCTCCACTTTGCCCTCTGCACCCCTGTTGCTGTGCTCTCCTCCATGGCTCTGAAGCTTCCACCCCCCCCCCGCCCATCCCCCATCTCCACCAGTGAAGGAGCTTCCTAGTGTGTGGAAACTTTTCCTCCTTCACAGCTCCCTCCCAGAGGTGCAGGTCCCTTCCCTATTCTTTTATCTCTGTTTTTTCTTTTTTCTTTTGCCCTACCCAGGTACGTGGGGAGTTTCTTGCCTTTTGGGAAGTCTAAGGTCTTCTGCCAGTGTCAGTAGGTGTTCTGTAGGAGTTGTTCCACATATAGATGTATTTCTGATGTATTTGTGGGGAGGAAGGTGATCTCCACGTCTTACTCCTCCACCACCTTGAAGATCTCTCTGGCATGATATATTTAAAATGATGGAAGGGAAGAACCTACAACCAAGAATACTCTACCCAGCAAGACTCTCATTCAGATTTGGACAAGAAGTCAAAACCATTACAGACAAGCAAAAGCTAAGAGAATTCAGCACCACCAGACCAGCCCTGCAACAAATGTTAAAGAAACTCCTCTATGCAGGAAAGAGACTAGCAACTTAAAACAAACAAACAAAACCAATAACCACAAAATAAACTTGCACATATATAGACTGATATATCAAAACCTCATGGGAACAGCAAACCCAAAAACTGCAACTGATACCCACACACAAAAGAAAAAGCAACCCAAACACAACACTAAAGACAGTCATCAAATCACAAGAGAAAAGAGCAAAAGAGGAAGGGAAGAAAAAAGACCAACAAAAACAAACCCAAAACAACTAAGAAAATGGCAATACGAATGCACATATATATATATATATATTTTTTTTTTCTTTGTGGTACACAAACCACTCACTGTCGTGGCCTCTCCCGCTGCAGAGCACAGTCTCCAGACGTGCAGGCTCAGTGGCCATGGCTCACGGGCCCAGCCGCTCTGCGGCATGTGGGATCTTCCCGGACCGGGGCATGAACCCGTGTCCCCTGCATTGGCAGGAGGACTCTCAACCACTGCACCACCAGGGAAGCCCACGAATGCACATATTGATAATTATCTTAAATGTAAATGGATTAAATATGCCAACCAAAAGACATAGACTGGCTGAATGGATACAAAAACAAGACTTGTATATATGCTGTCTACAAGGGACCCACCTCAGACCTAGGGACACATACAGACTGAAAGTGAGGGGATGGAAGAAGGTATTCAATGCAAATGGAAACCAAAATAAAGCTGGAGTAGCAATACTCATATCAGACAAAATAGACTTTAAAATAAAGACTGTTATAAGAGATAAAGAAGGACACTACACAATGATCAAGGGATCAGTCCAAGAAGAAGATATAACAATTGTAAATATATATGCACCCAACATAGGAGCACCTCAATATATAAGGCAAGTACTAACAGCCATAAAGGGAGAAATCAACAGTAACACGATAATAATGGGGGACTTTAACACCCCACTTTCATCAATGGACAGATCATCCAGACAGAAAATCAATAAGGAAATACAGGCCTTAAATGACACATTAGACCAAATGGACTTAATTTATATTTATAGAGCATTCCATCCAAAAGCAGCAGAATACATATTCTTCTCAAGTGTACATGGAACCTTCTCCAGGATTGACCACATGCTGGGCCACAAGGCAAGCCTCAGTAAATTTAAGAATATTGAAATCATATCAAGCATCTTTTCTGATCACAATGTTATGAGATTTAAAATAAACCACAGGAAAAAAACTATAAAAAACACAAATATGTGGAGGCTAAAAAATATGCTACTAAAGAACAAATGGGGGCTTCCTTGGTGGTGCAGTGGTTGAGAGTCTGCCTGCCGTTGCAGGGGACATGGGTTCATGCCCCGGTCCAGGAAGATCCCACATGCCGTGGAGCAGCTAGGTCCATGAGCCATGGCTGCTGAGCCTGCAAGTCTGGAGCCTGTGCTCTGCAACAGGAGAGGCCACAACAGTGAGAGGCCCGTGTACCGAAAAAAAAAAAAAAAGAACAAATGGATCGTTAAAGAAATTAAAGAGGAAATTAAAAAATACCTAGAGACAAATGAAAATGAAAGCACAATGATTCAAAACCTATGGGATACCTCAAAAGCTGTTCTAAAAGGGGAGTTTATAGCAATACAATCTTACCTTAGGAAACAATAAAAATCTCAAATGAGCAACCTAACCTTACACCTAAAGCTATTAGAGAAAGAAGAAGAAGAACAACAACAACAAAAAAAACCCCAAAGAGGAAAGAAATCATAAAGATCAGAGCAGAAATAAACAAACAGAGACAATGAAAACAGTAGCAAAGATCAATGAAACTAAAAGCTGGTTCCTTGAAAAGATAAACAAAATTGATAAACATTTAGCCAGGCTCATCAAGAGAAAAGGGAGAGGATTCAAAACAATAATATTTGAAATGAAAAAGGAGGAGTTACAAATGACACCACAGAAATACAAAGGATCATAAGAGACTACTGCAAGCAACTGTATGCCACCAAAATGGACAACCTGGAAGAAATGGACAAATTCTTAGAAAGGAACCGTCATCCAAGAATGAACCAGGAAGAAATAGAAAATATGAACAGACCAATCACAAGTACTGAAATGGAAACTGTGATTTAAAAACTCCCAAAGAGCAAAAGTCCAGGACCTGATGGCTTCACAGGCGAATTCAATCAAACATTGAGGGAAGAGCTCACACCTATCCTTCTGAAACTGTTGTGAAAAATTGCAGAGGAAGGAAAATTCCCAAACTCATTCTATGAGGCCACCATCACCCTGACACAAGAAAAAGATACCACAAAAAAGGAAAATTACAGGCCAATATCACTGATGAACATAGACTCAAAAATCCTCAATAAAATACTAGCAATTTGAATCCAACAGTACATTAAAAGGATCATACACCATGATCAAGTGGGATTTATCCCAGGAGTGCAAGGATTTTTCAATAACCCCAAATCAACCAGTGTGATACACCACATCAACAAATTGAAGAAAAACACCATGTGATCATCTCAATAGATGCAGAAAAATATTTTGACAAATTCAGCACCCGTTTATGATAAAAACTTCCCAGAAAGTAGGCAAAGAGGGAACATACCGCAACATAATAAAGGCCATATATGACAAAACTATAGCTAACATCATACTCACTGGTGAAAAGCTGAAAGCATTTCCTCTAAGATCAGGAAAAAGACAAGGATGTCCACTCTCACCACTTTCATTCAGCATAGTCTTGGAAGTCCTAGCCATGGCAATCAGAGAAGAAAAAGAAATAAAACTAATCCAAATTGGCAAAGAAGAAGTGAAACTGTCTCTGTTTGCAGATGACATGATACTATACATAGAGAATCGTAAATATGTTACCAGAAAACTACTAGAGATAATCAATGAATTCCGTAAAGTTGCACAATGTAAAATTAATACACAGAAACCTGCTGCATTTCTATATACTAACAATGAAATTCAGAAAGAGAAATCTAAGAAACAATCCCATTTACCATCACATGAAAAAGAATAAAATACCTAGGAATATATCTACCTAAGGAGAGAAAAGACCTGTACTTTGAAAACTGTAAGATACTGATGAAAGAAATCGAAGATGACACAAACAGATGGAAAGATATACCATGTTCTTGGATTGGAGGAATCAGTACTGTTAAAATGACAATACTACCCAAGGCAATCTACAGATTCAATGCAATTCCTATCAAATTACCAATGGCAAGTTTCACAGAACTGGAACAAAGAAAATCTTAATTTGTATGGAAACACAAAAGACCCCAAATATCCAAAACAATCTTGAGAAAGAAAACTAGAGCTGGAAGAATCAGGCTCCTTGACTTCAGACTATACTACAAAGCTACAGTCATCAAAAGAGTATGCTGCTGGCACAAAAATAGAAATATAGATCAATGGAACAGGATGGAAAGCCCAGAAATAAACCCACACACCTATGGTCAATTAATCTATGACAAAGGAGGCAAAACTACACAATGGTGGAAAGATGGTTTCTTCAACAAACGGTGTTGGGAAAACTGGACAGCTACATGTGAAAAAATGAAATCAGATAATTCTTTAACACCATACACAAAAATAAACTCAAAATGGATTAAAGACCTAACCTATAAAACTCCTAGAGGAAAACATAGGCAGAACACTCTCTGACATAAATCACAGCAATATCTTTTTTGATCCATCTCTCAGAATAATGGAAATAAAAACAAAAATAAATGAATGGGACCTAATTAAACTTAAAAGATTTTGCACAGAAAAGGGAACCATAAACAAAATGAAAATACAACCCACATATTGGGAGAAAATATTTACAAATGATGTGACCAACAAGGGATTAGTCTCCAAAATTTACAAACAGCTCACAAGGCTTAATATCATCAAAACAAACAACCCAATTTAAAAAAATGTGCAGAAGACCTAAATAGACATTTCTCCAAAGAAGACATACAGATGGCCAACAGGCACATGAAACGATGCTCAACATTGCTAATTATTAGAGAAATGCAAATCAAAACTACAAGGCATCACCTCACACCAGTCAAAATGGCTATCATCAAAAAATCCACAAACAATAAATGCTGGAGAGGGTGTGTAGAGAAGGGAACCCTCTTACACTGTTGGTGGGAATGTAAACTGGTACAGCCACTGTGAAGAACAGTATGGAAGTTCCTTAAAAAACTAAAAATACAGCTACCATATGACTCTGCAATCCCACTCCTGGGGATATATCCAGAGAAAAACATGGTCTGAAAGGATACATGTACCCCAATGTTCATTGAGGCACTGTTTACAATAGCTAAGACATGGAAGCAACCTAAATGTCCATCAACAGAGCAATGGATAAAGAAGATGTGGTATATATATACGATGGAATATTACTCAGCCATTAAAAAGAATGAAATAATGCCATTTGCAGCAAAATAGATGGACCTAGAGAATGTCATACAGAGTGAAGTAAGTCAGACAGAGGAAGAAAAATATGGTATGATATCCCTTATATGCAGAATCTAAACAGAAATGATACAAATGGACTTATTTACAAAACAGAAACAGACTCACAGACTTAGAAAATGAACTTATGGTTACTGGGGGGAAGGATCAGGGGAAGGGATAGTCAGGGAGTTTGGGACTGACATGTTCACACTGCTATATTAAAAATGGATAACCAACAAGGACCTACTGTATTACACAGGGAACTCTGCTCAATGTTATGTGGCAGCCTGGATGGGAGGGAAGTTTGGGTGAGAATGGTTACATGTATATGTATGGCTGACTGAGTCCCTTTGCTGTGCACCTGAACCTATCACAACACTGTTAATCAGCTACACTTCAATATAAAACAAAAAGTATATATAGAAAAAAAAGAATCCACAAAAAATCTATCAGAGCTAATAAATGAATTAAGCAAAGTTGTAGCATAGAAGATCAATTTACAAAACTTTACAATTACAACACGTATTTTTACAATTGTAAATTTACAATTGTATAGTTTAAATTTGTATTTTACAAATACACATTGTATTTTTATTATTTTAATTAATTAATTAATTTTTTACACATTGTATTTTTAAACACTAGCAATGAACAATCTGAAAAGGAAATTAGGAGAACAATTCCGTACATAATAACATCTAAAATAATTAAATATCTATGAATAATTTAGCCAAGGAGATTCAAGACTTATATGCTGAAAACTATGAAACGTTTTGAAAGAAATTAAAGAGCACCTAAATAAATGGAAAGACATCCTATGTTCATGGATTGTAGGATTTAAGATTAAGTATTTGGCAATACTACCCAAAGCAAGTTACAGATTCAGTTCAATCTCTATCAAAATTCCAACGACTTTTGTGACTTTCTTTTTCATAAATAGAAAAGCCATTCTTCAAATTCATATGGAATTGTAAGAGACCCCAAATAGCCAAAACTATATTGAAAAATAAAAACAAATTGAAGAACTCGCACTTCCCAATTTAGAAATTTTCACAGCTACATTAATCACATGCCAGTGCATTGCTGGTATCAGGATAGACATATAGATGTCTATATGGAATTGAATTGAGAGTTCATAAATAAACCCATACATTTATGGACAATTAATTTTTGACAAGAATGCCAAGATCTTTCAATGGGGAAAGAATGTTTGCTTCAACAAATAGTGCTGGGACAACCGGATGTCTATAAACAAAAGAATGAAGTTGAACACCTCCCTCACACCTATACAAAAATCAACTCAAAATGTTTCAATAACTAAATATGAAAGCAAAACATTATGAAACTCTTAGAAGAAAACATAGGTGTAAATTTACATGATCTTGGATTTGGCAATGAATTCTTAGATATCACAACAAAAGTGTGAGCAGGAGCAGAAAAAATAGATAAATTAGACTTCATCAAAATTAAAAACTTTTGTGCATCAAAGGACATTATCAGGTAATGAAAATAAAACTTACAGAATAGGAGAAAATATTTTTAAATCATGTATCTGATAAGGGTCTAGTATTCAACGTAGTTAAACAGATCTTATAGCTCAAAAAAAAGAAAGACAAATAATCCAATCAAAAACGGACAAAGGACTTGAATAGACATTTCTCCAAAGAAAATATACAAATGGCCAATAAGCACATGAAAAGATGCTCAATATCATTTGTTGTTAGGGAAATGCAAATCAAAACCACAATACACTTTACATGTATTAAGATGGTGATTAATAATGATAACAACAATAATAATAGTAAATAATTGGAAAATAAGTTTTGGTAAGGATGTGGAGAAATTAGAACCCTTATACATTGCTGGTGGGATTGTAAACTGGTACAGCCACTGTGGAAAAAACTATTTAGTGATCCCTCAAAAAACTAAGTACAACATTACCATATGATCCAGCAATTTCATTCCTGGTTATATACCCAGAAGAATTGAAAACAATACTTGTCCAAAAGTCTTCATAATAGAACTATTTGCAAAAGCCAAAAGGTGGAAACAACACAAATGTCCATCTGTAGATGAGTGGATAAATAAATATGGTACACACATACAATGGAATATTATTCAGCAATAAAGAGGAACAAAGTACTGATACATGATACAATATGAATAAACATTGAAAACATTGTACTAAGTGAAAGAAGTCAGACATAAAAAGTCACATGTTGCATGACTTCATTTATAGGAAATATTCAGAATAGGTAAACCCATTGAGCCAGAAAGCAGATTGGTGTTTGAAGAGGGATAGGGGGAAGGAGAAATGAGAAGTGATTGTTTAATGGGTACAAGGTTTCCATTTGGGGTGACTAAATGTTTTGGAGCAATAGAAGTGGTGGTTGCCCAACATTGTGAATTTACTAAATGTCACTGAATTGTACATTTTAATATTATTATTTTGTTTTGTGAATTTCACCTTAATGAAAAAAAAGAAAGACAAAAATTTTGTGTGCACATGGAGACACAACTGAGGCTAGATCTGTAGTGGGAGACTGAAAATTGGGAGGTGTGGAAGGCTGGTAGTCCAGTGGGCACAGACCACAGATTCTGAGAGGTGGAAAGACACAGTTGTCTTTGAGGATAGTGACAAAATATAAACAACTCTCTGCCTGTGGTGAGCAACAATAAACATTTGAAGGTGTGGATGGTTAGTAAGAAGTAGATAATGCTGCTCAGGGGAAGGGGAGTCATCGGATTACAATCTCTTAGCAGAAGAGCCTGTAAGTTTTTGACTCAAAACGTCAGAATCATTTGGTTGGCCCATGTGTATTGGCTGTACATATATTTCCTACCACTGTTCTCTCTTCAGCATCAGAATACCTGTATCTGCTTCCTGCAAACACACTTGAAGAATTTGTTCTTATTTCTCCATCCCTCCAACCCCACTGTGACTAAAGTCTCATGAGTGTGGTTCATGAAGCAGCATTGGGGTTGCCTGGGAGCTTGTTATAAATGCAGAATCTTAGTCTCCATTCCAGAATCAGCATTATAATAAGATTTCCTAATAATTTGTATGCATATTGACATTTGATAAGTAAGTTCCCACCTATAAAGAATAAAACGGGGAAGCAAATGAGATTCATTTTCTCCAGGGCATGATAATGTCTGATTTCAGTTATACCAATTGGGATTATTTCTTAACATGGTTTATCTTTTCAGATACATTTCTTAAAAGGAGCAAGTTATGGTGTCCAGCCCCTTGAAAGAATGTAGGCTGGCATGAGTCATCTTCCTTCATGCTTGTTTTCAAGATTGATTTTATTTGTGCCATACTCTTGTCACAGTAGTTTTCTTTCCCTTCCTTAATCACTCCAAACTCTTCCCTGCACCAGGGCCTTCGCACATGTAATTCCCACTGCTTTGAATGCTTCTTCATTAGACTCCTCCCCTGTTTGACTTCTCACACTCCTTAAATATCAGAGGAGATGCTACTTTCCAGAAAATCCATTCCACATCACCTCATCCAAAGGAGATCCTCTTGTTTTTCTCTGCAATGGTACTGAAACCAAGAAGGACACTGTGGGGACTCCTGGGCATGGAAGGCTTTATGTCCCCCATTTCTTGTTTGTAGGGAATAGACTCCAGCCTCCGTGACCTTCCCTGAGTTCCTAAGGGCGGATTAGAATAGTTGCTAATCAAGGAAGAGAGGGGATCCAGAGACGAGAGAGGAGCAGCCAAGAAACAATAGTGCAACCTTGGGGCAGAGTCCTGGTTCCGCCTCAAGGGTTAAACAGCAATATCTTTGAGCTCTTCTACAGAACTAAAACCCCCAAAATGGAATATATCAGCATTCTTCATTCCAGATTAAGGAACCAGAGAAGCTCTTCAAGAAGACCACCTGAGGCCAGATTAAAGGAACCATAGAAACTCATCAGATTACCTGAGACCAAATTGAAGGAGTGCAGGTCCTGCACACACCCTAATCTTATCAGCAACCCCAACCTTGAACCGTTGTTATAAAACTCCTCACCAGGGCTTCCCTGGTGGTGCAGTGGTTGGGAGTCCGCCTGCCGATGCAGGGGACACGGGTTTGTGCCCCAGTCCGGGAGGGTCCCACATGCCGCGGAGCGGCTGGGCCCGTGGGCCATGGCTGCTGGGCCTGCGCGTCAGGAGCCTGTGCTCCACGGCGGGAGAGGCCACAGCAGTGAGAGGCCCGCATACCACAAAAAAAAACCCCCAAAAAACTCCTCACCAAATGGTCCCAGGTTGGGACACACAGTTTTTGAGGACAGGAGCCTGCTGTGTCTCCCTTGTCTGGCAAAGCAATAAAGCTACACTTTTCTATTTCACCTAAAACTCTGTCTCTGAGATTCAATTCAGCACCAGTGTACAGAAGCCAAGTTTTCGGCATCAATACCCTGCTTATTTTCTTCCTAGTATCACAGTTTATAATTATATATACATTTATGTGAATATATAACTGTGTATAAACTAACTAGCAGAGTAAAGTGGTTATGAATACAGACTCTGGAGCCAGGTTCCCTGATTTCTAACCCTGGAAATCACTGCTTTCCTCCTGGGCTTCAGAACACCTGCAAAACACATTCAAGTATGTTTCTTTTCTGCACCATCCCCACTTCCCCCATAACAGTGTGACATTAAGCAAGTTACTTAAGTGTTGTATGCCTTCTTTACTCTTCCTTAAAGTGAGGATAGTGTATATTTCATAGGGCCCTATGAGAAGTATTGATGGGAATGAGGAGAAGCAGGGGAATTTTAACCTGAGGACGTTCAGAACATTTAATTCTAGAGATGGGTTCAATTTTGCAAGTAGGCAAAGACACGGGTCTCTGCTCCCATGCTGGGGAGTGGCTCTTGAATGTGTAAGTAAATTCTCCCTCTTTCTACATCTTATACTTATTTCCCAAGTTTCTGTCCTTACACTTTTCTCCTTAACTTCATTTATTACTTCTATGCTGTGACTTCTAAGCTTCCAGCCTCAGCTCTACCTCCAGTCCTAAATTTCCAGCTGCTTTCAGGAAATCTTCTCATGGATATCACACTAACATCTTAAAATTAGTAGCTCCAAAATAGAAATCACCTTCTCTTCATGGCTGCTCCCTCATCCCCGCAACTTTGTAACCTTCTTTGGCTACTCTGAAATTTCACCCCCCCCAATATTTCATATCTCCTTTCCCTGCTTGATTTATTTCCTTCTTATCATTTATCACTATCAAATATACTATTTCACTTATTTATCTTGTTTATAGTTTGTCTCCCCCGCTAAAAAGTTAACTCCACGAGAGCAGGAATTTTTGCCTCCTTTGTTCATGGTGTATCCCCAGGAACTAGAACAGTGCCAGGCATCCAGTAGGTGCTCAATGAATATTTATTGGATGACAGTGAATTCTCTTCCCCCCTAATTCCCATTGCCAGTTAATCTAGTTAATTCTACATCTATGATGATTTTTGCTTCTGTCCTTCTTCCTCTTGTGCTGCTACCGTGTTTATTCAACTGTCACTGTTCCTCAAAAATATTGCAAGAGCTTGCCACCTACTGTCTAATGAAATTTGGGCAAGTTATTCAAAAAGGGGATAATAATAGTATAGACTCATAGAACTATCATAAGGCTTATGTATATGATGTATGTACAATATTTGACCCAGTTTCTGGAACAGTATGAGCCCTCAATGAATATTAACTATTTTTATCTGCTACCCTGGGCTAGTTCTGGGCTAGCTTTCCTGTTTTGTCTTCTGCCCCATCCTATACTTTGGCCCCAGCTGACCACTTGTGGTTCTCCAAACCTGACATGAACCTTCATGCTTTCCATGGAATGGACAGCAGGGAATGAGAAGCAGGCAGGATCAGATAATTCCTTTCTGTCTGCCAAATTGGGTGCTGCTGGACTAGATAGCCCCTGATTTGCATCAAAGGAAAGGAAAGCTGGAGAACGCTTTTTATCACAGTAAGCAAAAACTGAGAGGACTATTTCTAGTGTTTTAGTTGGGTTCAGAAATTTCAGCTAAGCCCAACCATAGAGTTTCAATATTTCCAATGAAGATCGTGAGGCTCAGGAGGAACGTGTAACCTACCTGTGATACCACAGTGAGTAAGAAGGCCTCTTTTCTTAACTTTAGGTCTCTTTATATCACAACATGCTGGTCATAAAACCCAAAGAGTCTTGTCTCATAAAAGCACATTTACCATGCCCCAGCAGATAATTCACTTAAATGAAAGCACAGTTGAAGCTCTTAACTCTGAACCATCTCAGGCCATAAGCTTTTAGGTTGAGAGGCAATGGCAGTTTATCAGGCACCACTGTGAGCCCCACCGGATCCCTTGGCAGAGAGACAGACAGACACCTATAAATAGGTGATTTAGATTGAGCAAGCTGCACAAAACCAGGAGTGACTCATGACTACATGGGTCCGCTTCAGCATTTACCTGGGCCAAGGCAGGAGACAAGCGTGAGAGACTGGAGCAGCCAGATCATGCTCTTAGCAGTGGAGAATGGTGCTGGAGACCTCAAGGCAGTCAATGTTCTTGGCATTCTCTCATAGACTGAAAGTGCTTCTACTGAAACTGCCCTCTTCCTCTCAGAGGCGTGGCAAGGCTTTCTTCCCCCATACAAAGAGTTCCAGTTTTATTTTATTACTCTACTTATTTTTTTTCTGAGCAAAGTGCAAAAATCTTGTGTGTGATGTGAATTGGAATTTTCACTATCTATATCCTTTTTTCTTTCTTTTGTATGGTAGTAAAACAACCTAAATTTCATATTGTGGTTATGCAACCTAAAATTAACTGGGTTTTTTTTTGAATTTTATTTTATTTTTTTATACAGCAGGTTCTTATTAGTTATCCATTTTACACATATTAGTGTATATATGTCAATCTCAATCTCCCAATTCATCACACCCCCACCCCCAACCCCCTGCCACTTTCTCCCCTTGGTGTCCATATGTTTGTTCTCTACAACTGTGCCTCCATTTCTGCCCTGCAAACCGGTTCATCTGTACCATTTTTCTTGGTTCCATATATATGCATTAATACACGATATTTGTTCTTCTCTTTCTGACTTACTTCACTCTGTATGACAGTCTCTAGATCCATCCACGTCTCTACAAATGACCAAATTTTGTTCCTTTTTATGGCTGATTAATATTCCATTGTATATATGTATCACATCTTCATTATCCATTCATCCATCGATGGATATTTAGGTTGCTTCCATGACCTGGCTATTGTAAATAGAGCTGCAATGAACATTGGGGTGCATGTGTCTTTTTGAATTATGGTTTTCTCTGGGTATATGCCCAGTTTTAGGATTGCTGGGTCATATGGTAATTCTATTTTTAGTTTTTTAAGGAAATTCTATACTGTTCTCCATAGTGGCTGTATCAATATACATTCCCACCAAGAGCGCAGGAGGGTTCCCTTTTCTCCACACCCTCTCCAGCATTTATTGTTCATAGATTTTTTGATGATGGCCATCCTGACTGGTGTGAGGTGATACCACATTATAGCTTTGATTTGCATTTTTTTAATGATTAATGATGTTGAGCATCCTTTCATGTGTTTGTTGGCAATCTGTATACCTTCTTTGGAGAAATGTCTATTTAAGTCTTCTGCCCATTTTTGGATTGGGTTGTTTGTTTTTTTGATATTGAGCTGCATGAGCTGCTTGGAAATTTTGGAGATTAATCTTTTGTCAGTTGGTTCATTTGCATATATTTTCTCCAATTCTGAAGGTTGTCTTTTCATCTTGTTTATGGTTTCCTTTGCTGTGCAAAAGCTTTTAAGTTTCATTAGGTCCCATTTGTTTATTTTTATTTCCATTTCTCTAGGAGGTGGGTCAAAAAGGATCTTGCTGTGATTTATGTCAGAGTGTTCTGCCTATGTTTTCCTCTAAGAGTTTGGCAGTGTCTGATCTTACATTTAGGTCTTTAATACATTTTGAGTTTATTTTTGGGTATGGTGTTAGGGAGTGTTCTAATTTCATTCTTTTACATGTAACTGTCTGGTTTTCCCAACACCACTTATTGAAGAGGCTGTCTTTTCTCCATTGTATATTCTTGCCTCATTTATCAAAGATAAGGTGACCATATGTCACAGGCAGATTCTTAACCACTGTGCCACCAGGGAAGTCCCTGATAGTATCATTTGATGCACAAAAGTTTTTCGTTTTAATGAAGGCTGGTTTATTTGTTTTTTTCTTTTGTTGCCTATGCTTTTGGTGTCATATTCAAGAAATTGTGCCAAATCCAATGTAATGAAGATTTTCCCCTGTGTTTCCTCTAAGAGTTTTATAGTCTTAGTTTTTATATTTATCTCTTTGATACATTTGAGTTGATTTTTCTATATTATTTAAGGCAAGATTCACCTGCATTCTTTTGCATTAGGATGTCTTATTTTCCCAGTACCATTTGTTGAAAAGGCTGTCCTTTCCCTATTGAATGTTCTTGGCGTCCTTGTCAAAAATCATTTGGACATATATTTGAGGGTTTATATCTGGTCTCTTCTGTTTTATTCTACAGCACCCTGTGTCTGTCTTATGCCCCTGCCACACTCTTTTGATTACTGTAGCTTTGTAGTAAGTTTTGAAATCAGAAAGTGTGAGTCCTCTAACTTTGTTCCTTTTCAGGATTGTTTTGGCCATTCAGGGTTGAATTTAATCAAATACATGTTTTGGAATCTCTCCAGATGATTATTTCTTTTCTCCCCTTTAATTTGTTTAAACAAAATCTTGCAATAAATGATTTCTTTTGCAAAATATATTCAAAGTCTTAAAAGAGAAAAATCTTCCACCTAGAATACTCTATCCAGCAAGATTGCCATTTAGAATAGGTGGAGAAATAAAGAATTTCTCAGACAAGCAAAAACTAAAAGAATACAGCAATACTAAACCTATCCTAAAAGATATATTGAAAGGCCATCTCTAAATAGAAGAGAAGCAAGAAGAAATAGGAAGGAGTAAATCCAGCTGGAAAGTAAATCACTTAAATTACCCAGTATACAGATCAAAAAGAAAAAAAAAACTATTTGTGAAAGCAATGATAAACACAAGGAACAGCAAAAGGATAAACATGAAGATGTAAAAAGGGACATCAAAATCATAAAGTGTGGGGAAGGAGAGTAAGAAAATCCATATTCTTTTTCTTTATTTTTAAAAATTTATTTATTTTATGTATTTTTACTTTTTTTGGTTGTGTTGGGTCTTCGTTGCTGCGCAGAGGCTTTCTCTAGTTGCAGCGAGCAGGGGCTACTCTTCACGGCAGTGCATGAGCTTCTCATTGTGGTGGCTTCTCTTGTTGCGGAGCATGGGCTTTAGGCATGCAGGCTCAGTAGTTGTGGCTTGTGGGCTCTAGAGCACAGGTTCAGTAGTTGTGGCACACAGGCTTAGTTGTTCTGTGGCATGTGGGATCTTCCCAGACCAGGGCTCGAACCCATGTTCCCTGCATTGGCAGGCAGATTCTTAACCACTGTGCCACCAGGGAAGCCCTCTTTTTCCTTTTTTTTAGAACGTGTTTGAGTCTATATCACTATCAGTCCAAAGCAAGCAGATATAGGAATGGGTTAACAAATTGGAAAAACAGGGCAACCACAAATAAAAAACTTACAATAGATAAAAAACTTACAATAGAGTCACAAAAACCTAACAGAAGAGAATACAAGTATAAAATAAAAGGAAATCATCAAACCACAAAAAGAAAAACAAAAAGAAAAAAGAAAGGAACACAGAAGAAATAAAGAATCAACTAGAAAGCAAGGTTTGAAATGGCAATAAATACATATATATCAACAATTACCTTAAATGTTGATGGACTGAATGTTCCAATCAAAAGACAAAGAGTGGCAGATTGGATTTGAAAGACAAGAGCTTACAATATGCTGCCTACAAGAGACCCACTTTAGGGAAAAAGGCACACATAGATTGAAAGTGAGGGGTTGGAAAAAGATTTCATTCAGGGACTTCCCTGGTGGTTCAGTAGTTAAGAATCTGCTTACCAATGAAGGGGACATGGGTTTGATCCCTGCTCTGGGAAGATCCCACATGCCACGGATTAACTAAACCTGTGCACCACAACTACTGAGCCTGTGCTCTAGGGCCCATGTGCCACAACTACTGAGCCCACATGCTGCAACTAATGAAGCCCACTTTCTTAGACCCTGTGCTCCACAACAAGAGAAGCCACCACAATGAGAAGCCTGCACACCACAACAAAGAGTAGCCCCCGTTTGCCACAACTAGAGAAAGCCCACATGCAACAATGGAGACCTAATGCAGCCAAAAAAACAAAAAAAGTTATTTCATGCAAATGGACATGACAAGGAAGTGGGAGTTGCAATACTCATATCAGACAAAATAGTCTTTAAAGCAAAGGCTATAAAGATAAAGAAGTACACTATATAATGATAAAAGAATCAATACAAGATGAGATTTTTACACTCATCAACATATATGCACCTAATATAGGAAGACCCAAATACATAAAACAAATACTAACAGACATAAACGGAGAAATTGATATGAATACAATAATACTAGGAGAGGTTAACATCCCACTCACATCAATGGACAGACCTTCCAGACAGAGAACCAATGAGGCAACAGAGGTCCTAAATGATACAATAGAACAGTTAGACTTAATTGATATTTTCAGGGCACTACATCAAAAAAACCCCACAGAATATACATTCTTTTCAAGTGCACATGGAACATTCTCTAGAATTGACCAAATCCTAGGGCACAAAACTAACTTCAAGAAATTTAAGAGTACAGAAATTATTTCAAGCATCTTCTCTGACCACAATGGCATGAAACTAGAAATCAACCACAGGAAAAGAAATGAGAAAAAAAAAAAGATTATATGGAGACTAAATAACATGACACTAAATAACCAATGGGTCAATGAAGAAGTCACAAAGGAAATTAAAAAATGCCTTGAGACAAATGACAATGAAAACACAACCTACAAAATCTATGGGATGCAGCAAAAACATTTCTCAGAGGGAAGTTCATAGCGATACAGACTTTCATCCAAAGAAAGAAAAATCTCAAATAAACAACTTAACCTACCACCTAAAAGAATTAGAAAAAGAAGAACAAAACCTAAAGTTAGCAGAAGGAAGGAAATAATAAAGGGAAAAAATAAATAAATAGAGATTTTAAAAATACAATAGAAAAAAGCAACAAAACCAAGAGCTTGTTCTTTGAAAGCATAAACAAAATTAACAAATCACTGGCCAGACTCACAAAGAAGAAAAGAAAGAGAACCCAAATAAACAAAATAAGAAATGAAAAAGGAGAAATCTCAACTGAGAGCACAGAAATTAAAAAAAAAAAAGAGAATACTATGAACAATTATATGCCAACAAATTTGACAACCTAGAAGAAATGGACAGCTTCCTAGAAACATACAGCCCAGCAAAATTCAATCAAGCAGAAATAGATAATTTGAACAGACCTATTACTAGAAGTGAAATAGAATCTGTAATTAAAAAACTTTCTACAAACAAAAGTCCAGGACCAGATGTCTTCACAGGTGAATTCTACCAAATATACAAAGAAGAACTTATACTGATTCTTCTCAAATTCTTCCAAAAGATTGAAGAGGAGGGAACACTCCCAAAGACATCCTATGAAGCCACCATCACCCTGATACCAAAACCAGACAAAGACACCACCACAAAAGAAAATTACAGGCCAATATCTTTGATGAATAGAGATGCAAAAATTCTCAACAAAATATTAGGAAACAGAATCCAGCAACACATAAAAATCATCATACACCACGACCAAGTGGGATTCATCCCAGGTTCACAAGGATGGTTCAACATATGCAAATCAATCAATCAATGTAATACACCACATTAACAAGAGAAAAGTCAGAAAAGTCAAAAACCACATGATCATCTCAATAGATGCAGAGAAACCATTTGACAAAATTCAACATGAATTCATGAAAAAAAAACTCTTACCAAAGTGAGACTAGAGGGAACATATCTCAAGATAATAAAAGTCATTTATGACAAACCCACAGCCAATATAACAGTCAATGGTGAGAAGTTGAAAGCCTTCCTGCTAAAATCTGGAACAAGACAAGGATGCCCACTCTCACCACTTCTATTCAACATAGTATTGGAAATCCCATCCATAGCAATCAGACAAGAAAAAGAAAAGTTATCCAAATTGGAAGGGAAGAGGTAAAATTGTCACTGTATGCAAATGACATGATACTATATATAGAAAACCTAGGGATTCCACGCAAAAACTACTAGATCTAATAAATGAATTCAGCAAAGTAGGATGATAGAAGATTAACATTCAGAAATCAGTTGCATTCCTTTACACTAACAATGAAATATTAGAAAGGGAATTCAAAAAAAAGACACTTTTTAAAATTGCACCAAAGAAAGAAAAATACCTGGAGTAAACCTGACCAAGGAGGTGAAGTATTTATATGCTGAGTACTATAAAACATTAATAAAGGAAGTAAAATAGGATTCAAAGAAATGGAAAGATATCTCATGCCCTTGGATTGGAAGAATTAATATTGTTAAAATGGCAATACTACCCAAAGCAATCTACAGATTTAATGTGATTCCTATCAAATTACCTATGACATTTTTTCACAGAACTAGAACAAATAATCCAAAAATTTATATGGAACCATAAAAGACCCAGAATTACCAGAGCAATCATGAGGGGAAAAAAACAAAGCAGGAGGCATAACTCTTCCAGACTTCAGACAATACTGCAAAGCTACAGTAATCAAAACAGTGTAGTATTGGTACAAAAACAGGCATATGGATCAATGGAACAGAACAGAGAGCCCAGAAATAAACCCACACACCTACAGTCAATTAATCTTCAACAAAGGAGGCAAGAATATAAAATGGGAAAAAGACAGTTTCTTCAGCAAGTGGTGCTGGGAAAGTTGGACAGTTTCATGTAAATCAATGAAGTTAGAACACACCCGCACACCATGCACAAAAATAAACTCAAATGGCTTAAAGACTTAAACATAAGACATAACACCATAAAACTCCTAGAAAAAAGCATAGACAAAACATTCTCTGATGTAAACTGTACCAATGTTTTCTTAGGCCAGTCTCCTAAGACAATAGAAATAAAAGCAAAAATAAACAAATGGGACCTAACCAAACTTACAAACTTTTGCACAGCAGACCATAAAAACAAACAAAAAACCAAACAAAAAACAAAAGACAACCTACGGAATGGATGGGAGAAAATATTTGCAAATGATGCGATAGACAAAGGCATAATCTCCAAAATACACAAACAGCTCATACAACTGAACAACAAAAAAACAAACAGTCCAATCAAAAAATGGACAGAAGACCTTAATAGACATTTCTCCAAAGAAGACACGCAGATGGCCAGTAGGCACATGAAAAGATGCTCAACATCACTAATTATTAAAGAAATGCAAATCAAAACTACAATGAGGTACCACCTCACACCAGTCAGAATGGCTATCATTAAAAAGTCTACAAATAACAAATGCTAGAGAAAGTGTGGAGAAAAGGGAACCCACCTACACTGTTGGTGGGAATGTAAGTTGGTACAGCCACTATGGAAAACATTATGGAGGTTCCTCAGAAAACTAAAAATAGAATTATCATATGATCTAGCAATCCCACTCCTGGGCATATACCTGGATAAAGCTATAATTCAAAAAGATACATGCACCCCTATGTTCATAGCAGCACTATTCACAATAGCCAAAACATGGAGACAACCTAAATGTCCATCGACAGATGAATGGATAAAGAAGATGTGGTACATATATACAATGGAATACTACTCAGCCGTAAAAAAGAACAAAATAATGCCATTTACAGGAACATGGATGCATCTAGAGCTTATTATACTAAGTGAAGTAAGTCAGAAAGAGAAAGACAAACACCATATGATATCACTTATATGTGGGATCTAAAATATGGCACAAATGAACCTATCTACAAAACAGAAACAGACTCATAGCCATAGAGAACAGACTTGTGGTTGCCAAGGGGGAGTGGGGAGGGAGAGAGATGGACTGGGAGTTTGGGGTTGGTAGATGAAAACCGTTACATTTAGGATGGATAAACAACAAGGTTCTAATATATAGCACAGGGAACTATGTTCAATATCCTATGATAAACCATAATGGAAAAGAATATTAAAAAAATGTCTATATGAGTATAACTGAGTCACTTTGCTGTACAGCAGAGATTGGCACACCATTGTAAATCCACTATACTTCAATAAAAAAATTTTTTTAAAGATTTCTTAAAGATAACTAATTTCTGCATTCTGGAGAGAACCCCTACTTGATTACATTTTTTTCCTTTTAATTCCTTGCTTGGTTCAATTTACTAAAATTTGAATTAACATTTTTAACAATTATATTAATAAGTGAGACTGATCAATATCAGGAATTGACAAATTTTTTCCATAAAGGTCAAGATAGTGAATACTTTTAGACTTTGGGGGCTGTACAGTCTCCACTGCAACTATTCAACTTTGCTGTTGTAGCATGAAAGCAGCCCCAGTCAATATGTAAATGAATGAGTATTGGGGGTGTTCCAGAAAAAATTTATTTATTAACACTGAAATTTGAATTTCATATAATTTTTACATGTCACCAAATATTATTCTTCTTTTGAGTTTTTCCAACTTTTAAAAATTGTAAAAACTATTCTTAACCCACGAGCTATATAAAAACACTTGGCAGACTGGATTTGTCCACAGGAAGTAGTTTGCTGATCCCTGGTTTATATTTTTCTTTTTTGGGAATCGTCCTCATCTAGTTTGGAATCAGTGCTATATTAATAGTGCTCAATGAATTTTGAAAATTTCCACTAGTTTTTACACTTTGGAACAGTTAAAATTACATAGAAATTATCCTTTCATTGAAGGTGGTGGAGTTAGCTCATAAGACCATCTAGGCTTGGTGCCTCTTGGGGAATTAGATAACTGAGTATATTTTCCATTTTATCTCTGGTTAAAGAAGTTCTTCCAGTTATAACCTTTCAACTTATGAACTATTATGAGTGTAAAGCTATATACCAGAGCAATCCATTTGTTCTTCCTGCCACAAGATGACATTGTTTGTGTTTTGGAAAGATCACTCTGGCTGTGGTGTAGAGAATGAATTGGACCACGGCAAGTGTGACTTCAGGAGGTAAAGGGCTGCTGTCCAGGTAAGAGAAGATAGTGCCTTGACTGCTGTAGCTACTGCTGGATGGAAGAAGAAAAGTTGGATGGATTATAAAAACATTCAAGGAGGTATGTCAGGGATTTTCAAGACCACTTCCACATTCAATGGTTCACTACGAGGACTTATAGGATTCAGCGTATAGTTATACGCATGGCTGTGAGTTATTGCAGTGAATAGATAAAAAGCAAAATCAGTAAAAAGAGATGGTATATAGAGTGGTGTCCAGGAGAAACCAAGGTACAAGCTTCCAAGAGGCTTCTCCCAGTGGAGTCACATAAGATATGCTTAATTCCTCTAGTGACATGTGATGACAACATGTGTGAAATATTTTCTACTAGAGAAGTTTGTCTGAGCCTAGGATTCCAGGGTTTTTATCAGTAGTCATGCAGGCGCTATCTACCTAGCATGTATAAAATTTCAGAATCCCAGAAGGAAAGCAGGTGTTTAGCACAAAGCAAATTGTTTGTATAAGCAGTTTAAGTTCAGTGACTCCCTCTTATCAGGGAATGGTAGAACTCTCCCCAAATCCAAGTTCCCAGACACCAGCCAAGGGCCAACCTTGTAAGCACACCTTTCAAAGGATAGCAGTCTTAGGCCCACATTGTTAATGTTAACTCTTTTCTGTGTTTTCTAATTCCTAACTATGTTTTATACACAGGAAGTAAAGCCAGTATTTTTCTATTGCATTTCCATCTGAAGGTTGGAAACTTATTAAGGGAATATACTTTGGAATAAATAGCTTTGTCATTGAGACATGTGCCAAAGAATTACTCATTCCAGGTAAGGTAAGACAGTTAAAAGCTGTACAAACTGTTGCATCTTCACTAGTTAATCAAAATATTATACATTGAGGACTTCCTCTGTAACTTGCACAGGATCAGACGTTGTGGATACAAATGATGAACAAAATCAGATGTGATCTGTGCCCTGATGGAGCTCACAGTCTAGTGGGGAAACAGAGACATTGATCAGATAATCACAAGGAGAAATGTTTAAAGACAAAATTTGAAAACTGCTGTGGTGGAAAGAGATCTAGTATAATGAGAGTAAAAATGGGCATCAGACATGGATTGAAGAACAGGAAGACTTCCCTCAGGAAGGGACATTTGAGCTGAGTCCTGAGGGATAACTGGGTATTAACTAAGTGAAGTGTGTATTAGAGGTAGTGAAGGTACGGAGTGGGTGGTAAAGCATTTCAGACAGAGGGAGAGTCCTAAGGCTAATGTGTAGATTAAATTAAATGAAATGTGTCAGAACCTCAGAGGGCACTAGAAAAACACCACCAAAAATTTTAAAAAATCTTTTCAAGATTATCTGTATCTGTTTATAAAGTTGCTACACAGGTGGCACTGAAATTGTTCTGGGTAGTGGTTCCATTTCAGCCCAACAAAAGACGGATGAAGAGATGTAACTGTGGGAGCTGGGAGCCCAAGCGTATTTGCAAAGAGTTGCTCAGAGCAGAGGATCTGAAGCTTCTTTAATAAGTAGAGAGTAAAGGAAGTGGTTTCAGATCTAGAAGATACTGTTTGCTGTCTCACATACCACCTCTTAGCAAGTCATTTCTTCAAAGTTTTACAAAACATCCTGAGGCCCTGCACCCATAGTTCTGAGGGAACCACACCCTAGTCTCGTCGTTGAAAAACCTAGTCCTTTTATCCCTTTTCTCCAAGGGGCACTGTTGGTGACCTATACAATCTTACTCTCAAATTCCCTAGAAACAGACTCAAAGTGGTTTCCAGGACTTCTATTCTACTCTTGATGTCTGGGTCCCAATCTGAGTTCAGTTCAACAAATTATTTATTTATTTATTTATTAACATCTTTATTGGAGTATAATTGCTCTACAATGGTGTGCTAGCTTCTGCTTTATAAACAAATATTTATTAAGCTCTCCTAGGCATTGGCTTCTGTGATGAGCGCTCTTACTGAAAAGATGAATAAGACAAAACTCTTATACTAGAGGGAGAGGGACCCCAAAACATATGATTTAAGTGCCCAGTTTCTCTGTTTCTAGGATGATCAAGGCAGAACTCCCTGCTCTACCTCTAGACATATGTCTCTGCTGTGCTCTGGTTTCTTGTTTCTGGTCCTGGTCCTCCTTATCTCTAGGTTTTCCACCTTCTCTCAGGATCCTGGTCATCTCTCTCACAGCAGACTTCCTTTTCCCCATTCTCTGTCTGACTACCTCAATCCATGGTAACTTTGTGTCTATTCAGGGTCTGAGTTCTCAGCTGCACAGAGCCTTTATCATATTGTTGATAGTTTTTGATGTTTCAGCTACTTATTTTATCTCTTCTTTTCCTGAAAAAGCCAAGTAAGACACAAACAGAATAGATGCATCATCAAATATTTGTGTGTTTACTTGCTGAAATGGAGCTTGTAGTCTCATTTCTTAGGCACTTACAAGGTGCGGACAATACTTTATTAATGGAAATTTACAAATACATGAAATAAAAGGTAACATGTAGAAAGGATAAAATACCCTGTTACAAACATGGCACCTGGCTTCTGAAATAGGTTTAGCAGCATTTGCTACTAGTAAGCATAATCTTCATGCTTGTATTAATTAATCCAAGTTTTTGAGGATCCAAGGTTTATTAGGTACTGTGGACACAAAGAAGAGGAGAAAGTCTTCTGAGCCAAAACAACTTATTGGCCAGTTGGGGAGACAGTTTAAAAAATGCCACAGCTATATAATTATAAAAGAATATGATAAAGACTACTATTATGCACTTATGTACTAAATGCTGCAGGAGTGTAAATAAGGAGCTATATATTTAGCTTTGAGTGGGAGGTTTTGGAAGGCTACACAAAGAGGGGATACTTGGCCTGATCCTTGAAATATGAAAGAGCCAGAGATGGAATGGAGAGAAAGGCATTTCAGGTGGGGGACGCAGCATAGGCAAAGGCATGGGAGTGGGAAAGGATTTGGTGAGTTTATGGACCCACGATATTCTATGTGGCTGGAGCCTAGGGAAGAGGCAGGTGAGGGGCCTGGAAAATCTGATAGGTTAGATTGCTAAGGAGTCTGGTCCCACAGGAAAATGAAGTGATAACTTCCATGTTTTAGAAAGATTGCTCTTTGTGTGATAGCAGCCCAGGTAATAAAGGATAAAGGAATGAACTGAGAGACTGGGATAGAGAGGGAGGGTGTGTTTGAGAATTAGACAGATTGAGGAGACATGGTTGAGAGGGGCCAAATAGAGGAGTTGGAATTTTTTTTTAATTAATTAATTTATTTATTTAACATCTTTATTGAGTATAATTGCTTTACAATGGTGTGTTAGTTTCTGCTTTACAACAAAGTGAATCAGTTATACATATACATATGTTCCCATATCTCTTCCCTCTTGCGTCTCCCTCCCTCCCACCCTCCCTATCCCACCGTCTAGGTGGTCACAAACCACCTAGCTGATCTCCCTGTGCTATGCGGCTGCTTCCCACTAGCTATCTATTTTACCTTTGGTAGTGTATATATGTCCATGCCACTCTCTCACTTCGTCACAGCTTACCCTTCCCCCTCCCCATGTCCTCAAGTCCATTCTCTAGTAGGTCTGTGTCTTTATTCCCATCCTACCCCTAGGCTCTTCATGACATTCTTTTTTCTTAGATTCCATATATATGTGTTAACATATGGTATTTGTTTTTCTCCTTCTGACTTACTTCACTCTGTATGACAGATGAGGAGTTGGAATTGACAGGACCTAATAGCTGATTAGATGTAGTGGGGAGGTGAGGTGATGGGAAGAAAGAAAGAAGACTCAAGGATAAAAGATTTCTTTGCTTTGGGTGGCAGCTGACTGGTGAAGCAGTAAAGAATAGCAGTTCAGGACACAGCCCCTGGAGTTGGAAGACTAGGAATTGATTCCTGGTTTTAATATTTGTTTGTCTGAGTTACTTAGCCTTTCTGTGACTCAGTTTCTTAACTTGTAAAATGGAGGATGATTGCAACTATTTTGGGGGTAGATAAGTTTTAATGTTTCTTATGGGCTTTAGATGAGTGAATACATATAAAACATCAGGGCGGGAATGGTACATAGTAAGCACTCAGTAAGTGTCAGCTATTATGATTTGGTGGGCCATTAACTAGCACAGTGGAAACAGACAGAAAGCAAGTTGGGGAGGTCAAGGAAAGACCTGTGAGTTCAATTTTGGGCACACTGAATTTAAGGTGGCTTCTGACATCCATGCAGAAATGACCCATAAACAGTTGGAAATATAGATTATAAATTAGTGATTGAGATTATGTGTATTTTTAAAAATTCCCTGACAGATAATTTATGTAATTATTTGCCTATGATAAAACCTCATAAGAAAAAAATCTCTATTTCCCACTTGCAAAGATATGGCCACTTTCAGGTCCCAGAGTTGATGCAGCTAAACCCAGAGGCTTGTGTAGGGCTATTCAGAACTGCCTGGGCAATCAGCCAGCAAGAGTGATGATAATAATTATCATCCGAAGAGAGGATAGTTCTCTTATGCATCCTCTAAATAAATTTCTCAAGGTCTACAAGCCTCTAAAGAATATACTAGTCATTACTTTGCTTCCTCAAATCAGAACTTCAGGACTTTTACTAATGGGCCTTTGTCAAAATGTATTAACACTTTAATATGAAAAACCATCAAGGGCTCCTCACACTTGGATGGAGGATCATTAAAATCTCAAGGTGCGTAGCTGTTTCTTAACCATGAACTAGTATAGCACAACTCCCCAGTTCTTACCTCTTCTGTTCCTGTTTTTCTTGTGGTGTAAATAGTGGAAATTTACACTGTGTTTTTCTCATTTTGTAACAACTCATCAGAAATGCTTAAGACCTGGATTCCTTGTTTGCTAGGAAACTAGCTCTGTCCAAAATGCAGAGGGGGCTTCTATCCAAGCTTCTTTAATGGCTGTTTCCAAAAGGAAAGCTGGGTGGTTATCCAGAGAACAATGGAATTAATATATGAACATGTTGACTTGGAGCTGCAGTTATTGTCTTTAAAATATTATTATATGTACATATTCATTCAACAAATATTTGTGGGCCACCTATTATGTGTCAAGCAAGGTGCCAGGTGTGTGATATACTTGAAGCAAAGTGCCAGGTGTTGGGAATCCACAGCAGGTAAAGGAGGCAGCATGGTAGAGTGCAAGTACTTAGGCCTTGATGACAAGAAGTCCTGAGTTCAAATCCTGTCTTCCTAAGCTTACTGGCTTTGCTAAGGTATTTACTCCCTCAGCCTTAATGTAAACTAGAAGAGTTAATTCCTATTTTACAGCATCTAGTGTAGCAGTTGGTGTACAAAGTAAGCCCTCAATTAACTATTACAGGCTCCCTGCCCTCAAATAGCTCTTTATTTCCATCACTATTATTCAGACATAGCCCCTGTGCTCTCACTAGTTGAGGAGACAGGTATGCTATCAGGTAATTAAGATGTAGTGTAATAAGTGAAATAATAGGAGCAGGTATTGAGTTGAGGATTGAGAGTTAAAAGTTTGACATACCATGTTAATCTAGCACAGTATCAGATACATTTGCGTTGCAAGAACCTTATTTCATAATTTTGGTTTAGCATCTTATGATGGTTTCAGGCCTATAAGAACAGCTAATATAATGATCCAGGGTTTTACTGTGTGCAGGCACGGAACACCTCATTTAATCCCCACATCAACCCTACAAGGTAGGAGCCAGTATTATACCTATTTTACAGATGGGCAAACTGAGGCACAGAGAGATTAAAATAACTTGCCCAAGGTCACATATCTAAGAAACCAGGATTCAGACCCAGGTACTCTAGCATCAGAGCCCACATTTGTGACCACTCATTACACTTTTTCCTATTGTGTCCTTAAGCTTCATTTTACAGCCAATAGGTATTGTCACTAATTACATGTGAGAAAATTTTACAAATCAAGTGAAATTCAGAGAAAATTCAAATAGAAGGAAAGTAATGGATCTTGAAGAAAATATAGCCCGGTCATTTCTTTTCTCCAGGAGTAACCATGAGAAGTGCTCTCTGTTTACATAGCCTGGACCAGCCAGGCTCCTTCCTATGCCCACTTTCCATAGGTGGCCCAGTCCAGAATTTCTCTTGTGGGCTGTGCAGTTCATAATGTTCTATAGCTTTAAAAAACTCTCATTTTAAATCAGCTTCACTTTCTTTTTCTGAGAGGCATTAACTCAGTTCCCTGGTAAAGCCCATGCTGACTTGCGAGGGAGTGTCCTGTCTTACCTCTGCTTTCCACTAGAGGGCCCTGCCCCTGAGATTTCAATTTCAATGCACATTTTTAAACTAGCACATCTTTGTCTGTTACAAGATCCTCTCCATTGAAAGAATACTTTGATTTTATAGACCTGTTGTTCATAATCTAGGTTGTATGGAAATATGTGAAGGGGAAAATAAGATCACAGTCATTTTACAGAAGGATTATCTGAGAACTGAGCCCTTGGGAATGGGGTAAGTAGCTTACGTCTTCATAAATCAGAAGACTCACAGGAAAGAATCAAACATGGTGGTCCTGAGTCCCAAAGCCCACTTGAAGAATTTCTGTGCACTGGTTCCATCCCAGGTTAGTTCTCCTGGAAGACCTAAGGAACACTTATCTCTGGTTCTTTCCTTTCTTCTTTCCTTTCTCTCTCTTGCTTCCTTCCTTCCTTTCTCCCCCTTCCTTCCCCCTTCCTTCCCCTTTCCTTCCCCCTTCCTTCCCCCTTTCCTTCCCCCTTCTTTCTTTCTTCCTTCCTTTCTTTCTTTCCCCCTTTCTTTCTCTCTCTCCCTTTCTTTCTTTCTTTCTTTCTTTCCTCCCCCATTTCTTTCTCTCTCTCCCTTTCTTTCTTCCTTCCTTCCTTTCTCTCTCTCTCTCTTCCTTCCTTCCTTCCTTCTTTTCTTTCTTTCTTTCTTTCTTTCTTTCTTTCTTTCCTTTCTCTCCCACCCCACCTTTCCACTGGAGTGTTAGTATACTAAGGATGTGACTGAGTGAGCACACCAGAGAAAGGCAGGGACAGCAGTTACAGAATGAAGATATTCAGGAGCAATCCTTCAACTCGCATAAAAGAGTACTTTTATTTTAGAAAAAACAGCCTGTTAGTGTGACTTTGGAACTTCTTCATCCTTTAGGACCACATCTTTTTATTTCCTCCTTCATACCCTTCCCTAGGGTGACTGCCTTTCACCTCTTCACACCTGGTTCATTGCATCACTTGATGTCTTAGCTGGTCTGTCTAACTCTGAAAATCTTCTCCCTCCAAAGTGTCCTTATACTAGGAATAGCCTCTGATGTCTGCCTCTTGATATGTAATGCTTGCCGTGATTTGATTCCACTGTGCTTATTGGCTCCTATCCATCAGTATTTCCAATATGTATCTTCTTTGCAAGCAGGCTGGTCACTTTCAATTCTATTCAACAGCATTTATAGCTCACAAGCAAGGTACAAGACACCATGCTGGCTGGCGGTAGATGCAGAGATGAATAAAGCTATTACCTCTTCATGATCATGAAGTCACGGGCCTTGCCTTTAAGTAATGGGCAACATAGAGGGAAGCAAATAATAATCTATACTGTAAGGTAGAATGAAATGAGTTTTAATGACAGAAAGAGCAAAGGGGTGGGGGAAGGAGTGCAAAAAGAACCATAGTTAATTTGACTAGTGATACCCGGGAAAGCTTCATAGATGAGGTGACATTTGAGCTGGGTATTGAAGGATGTGTAAATGGACAGGGGATGGGGGCATACATTCCAGCTGAGCACTGTGCCACACACAGGCAAGAGACTGTGAACATGCATGGTATATCTGGGGAGGTATCCCAAATACATGACACAGATCCAGTCCTTTTCTTTCTTTCATGCCTTCCTCACTTGGATGCCTTCTGTCTTCTTCATTCTCTGCCAAATTCCATCCATCCTTTGAGGTCCAGCTTCAGCAGCACTTCCTCCGTAAGATTTTTTTCTGACTGTGCTAGCTCATGCCACTCTCTGTAGCATGTAGTTCAGAATTTAACTGTAGTATTTGTACTGTAGTTAGACCAGGGCAGACATCATGCTCATCTTACTCTTTGGAGGCCTTGCAACCCCCAACACAGTGCTAATGAGAGTCAGGGCTAGGTGGTTCTATGGACCCATTAATGGGGACTAACAACTTCATTCTGCCTAAATGCAGTTTATTTCTGCTATCCAGCCTGGGATTTTTCATGGGGTTTTAGGATTTAGCTGGTTATGTTTGCTAACACATAAGGGAAACAATTTTTCAAATGCTTACTTCAATGTTCTGCTCAGCCATAGGTGATTCCTCCTTAGTGTTGTCAGGGAAAGAGGGAGGGTCATTAACATCAGCTTGAACTCCACGACTTTCTGGGATGAGCCTTAGGAACTGAGGTGAATCCAATTTCATCATCTATACTGTCATCTACGAAGTTCCCTCTAGAGAATGACGGCTTCCTTCAAGGTCTATTGTTTTGATGGTTGGGTTCCCCTAAAGTGCCAGAAATATAGCTTAGCAATTCTTTTTAGAGAATGAGGTTACTGGATATGGCTTCTACTTCTATTTTTTTTTGGCCATACACGGGCCTCTCACTGTTGTGGCTTCTCCCGTTGCAGAGCACAGGCTGCAGACGCGCAGGCTCAGCGGCCATGGCTCACGGGCCTAGCCACTCCGCGGCCTGTGGGATCTTCCCGGACTGGGGCATGAACCCGTGTCCCCTGCATCGGCAGGTGGACTCTCAACCACTGCGCCACCAGGAAGCCCTGGCTTCTTCTTCTTGATGAGGCTGTTTGGAGTGTCTATTAGCCTGGTTCTGCAGAGAAACAGATCTAACAGGAAATAGCTATAAAGGAATTGACTCATGTGGTTATGGAGATTGAAAAATTCCAAGATCTGTAGTCAGCAAGCTGGAGAGGTGATGGTATAGTTCCGGTCTGAGTCCAAAGGCCTGAGAACCAGGAGAGCTGATCGTGGACATTCCAGTCCATGTGCAAGTCCTAAGGCAGGAGAAGACTGATGTCCCATTTCAAAGACAGGCAGAGAGAGAGAATGGATTTTCCCTTACTCTGCCTTTTTGTTCTATTCAGGTTTTCAATGGGTTTGGTGATGCCCACCTACACTGGAGGGGAAAATTAATCTGCTTTACTCAGTCTACCAATTCAAATGTTTACCTCTTCCCTCAAACTCACAGCCTGAATAATGTTTAACCAGATATCTGGGCACCCCATGGTCCAGTCAAGTTGACGCATAAAATTAACAATCACAGAGTGATATAGAAGGAAAACTTGGCCAGAAAAAATATATTATGAGGTTTCTGAAGTGGAGCCTGAAGAAAAATGCCTCAGCAGTCTAGTTCCTACAGAAAGAGCATTTTCCAACACTCTATTGGGAGACTGTGTCTGCACAGCGGAGAGCCACAACTCTGATGGCTTCCCATGCCACACAGTTACATAGGGTTGGGCTGGTCCAGCCAGGTGTACCCTGAACAAAGTTTCCCAAGCAAAGGGACAAACAGAGGCTGAAATGCAGTACACGCCAAGCCATGTACTCAAGTGAGGGGCTCATCTGCCCAAGGTGCTGTGTGGACTTGGCGAAGCCATGGACCAGGGCTCCTCCCATATATTGAGTGTGAGAAGAGGCTCCTAAGTGGTGTGTCATGGCAGATTATAGGTGTGCAAAATGTGGATCCTTCACATATGGGGTTGCTGGGAAGAGTCATCACCTCTGGTCATACACAGCCTCCAGCCATGAGCAATCTTTACTGTTTACCCCATTGGGCCACAAAAATATTTTCTCCATGTGCTGCGATGTGAAGAAGGGTGGGAAGCACTGTGCCAAAGGACCTTCCTTGTCATTCATCAGGAAGGGAGCAATTTCAGAAAGGGCATGTATCCATTTGCTTATCTAGGCATGAGCTATGCCCAGCAACAAAGTGTTTGCTTCTTTGCTTACGTGTTGGGATCTGGTGATTTGCAATCTCCAGGTAAGATCTGGGCAGAGCAAGTCTAGGTCTGGAGCATCTGCCAGTAGGTATGGTTGTAGCTCAGTTTCCATGGGGAGAATTCCATCTGGGAGCCTAGATCACAATTTCATAGCTTGAAGTCCCAGGAGGTTTGCTGTCCTGAGTGTTGGTTTTCCCCATCTGCACAAAAGGGAGAAGGAAGACATGTTGACTGAAAGGTGATGGTAGGGAATTCCAGTCCCACGAGGAGCCCTCTAGAGTCATGCAAATGGCACAGACCGATGCCTTAGATTTCCCTGGTTCTGGGGTAAACAGGGGTAGCAGGGCCTTGCCCTTTGCTGAGTCCCTCGCCTCTGTGCCAGCCACCCAATTTGGAAGCCCTTGGGTAATCAACTTCTTAGCTTAGAAAAAGCAGCAGTAGAGAATGTGGATATCTGCACTGATTTTTATTATAGGCTTGAGGCAACATCCAGGCTCAAGCTACCCATGTTCCATGTTCCTAGTTCAGCCTTCATTCCTTCTGTACCCTGGTAACTGCACCTTGGCCTATATTTAGTGGTGAGTCACCTGCACTGGTGTCATATGCTCTAGTTACTTAGAATACTGCAGACAACCCTCCCATTGGCTTGCAGAGTCCTAGGTTTTAAATTACACATTATCCAAATTAATAATTGTCATCCAACTTGTCTAGAGGGTTTACTTTGAGATGTCTCAGTCCAAGAGTCCCTGATTAATCCCTCAAGTCTAGTCTTTTCCAGTTGTATTTTCTTCTCTGTTTCCTCCCACTCTCCTTCCAATCCTGGTTCAAACATGTGGACACCTTGCTTCCCGCTTCCTGATTCTCCTTCCTTTTCCCTCCTCCTCCTCTTTCCTCACTCACCTCCTTCTTTTCCTTCTCCCTCCTTTCATCTCCTGATCACTGAGGAAGTCAAGGTCCTTTTATCTTGTTCTCCAGGACACTTGGCTTATCTTAACATTCAAACTGACCTGTGCATTGAGTTCCCTTACGACCTTCCTATTTGGCCAATTCATAGATGCCTCGTAGAATCAGCTCTTAATTCTTATTCATGGATTCATTTGCATTCCATTTTGGTATCCCGATATTTCTTCTCACTCTTCATTTGTTATCATTATTGTCCCTTTCCTCCGAGACTTCCGGGTTCAAATTTATCTTTCATGATTAGCTTCCTACCTATTAGCTCAGCTATTAAACAGAAACACTTCCAAAATATTTGATTCACCCAGATACCCCAGAGCTGTCCTTACTGTAGCAGAAATCAGGACCCTCAGACAGGGTCTCAACTCCTCACCAGATTCCCCAAACTGAAAGTCCTGTCAAAGATCAGGACTTACCTTCTCTCTTTGCATAATTGAGAGAGGGACACTGAGGCACAGGGAATGTGAGTGTCACTAGAGCTCTACAAATGGTTGGGCATGTTGCACACTGTGAGGGTCTGCTGAGGGAGCAAATGGGAACTGGGGTTCAGCCTGTGTTCTACCTACTGTGCACTTGGTGTGGACCTGTGTCTGCCCAGGGTAGGGGGAAGGTGGGGGACACCTGCTTTCTAATTTCCACACTGTGAGCTAGCAATGGCCTTGGATGTTATAGAGGCTGGAGTTTCCACACTGTAGTTCAGAGGCCTAGGGGCTCCTGCATATAAAGTGTGGGATCAGCATCAAGGAGGCCAGCTTGTGGATGGTCATGGACCCGGGGAGTAAGGCTGTGTGCATGTGTGGAATAAGACCAAGGCCCTCAGCAATTAATCCTGAGAAGCATAGAGTCCCAAGGGAACCAGCTGACTCCTGGTTGGATGGACAAGATACAGCAGAAAGGTTGGAATAGACAGGACAACAGGGCTAAAATTCAGAAAGTCTTTACCTTATCAGAGTACTGCACTATGGAATAAATCGTGTTCACTGGCTCCTCCTTGGTGGGGAGCACCTGTAAAACACCCATCTTCCCTCAGTGAGGGAGCCCAGGCAAAATCTTATGAGCCCCCCCTTCTTACTTCTGCTTCTGCCCATCAGCCCTCCCTGGTTGCACTTTCACTAGGTGGCCTCCTCTCCAGCTTCAACTTTGGTTCCATCCAGCTTTGGAGAGGATCAGGTTCAGGTGGGGGTGAGCATGGGACAGTTGGCAGCCATTGGGCAAAATCTTCAGGAGCCAAGAGGAGGGGTCAGACTGAGTCTTGCTTAGTCAGAATTTTAGCTTTCCATGGGCTCTATGGACCCAGCTGACCTATCAGTCCAAGTACAAGGCTGGATTGACCGGGCAGACCTCAGTTTCCCTTTCACTCCTTGGAGACTTTAGGAGAGCAGGCTGGTGGGGGCACAGAGAAAGGCAATACCATGTAGAAGCCTGGTTCAGCGTGGAGGTGAGGGAGAGACAGGCAGGTAAAAGGCAGGCGAGAGGGGAGGCTGTGGAACAGAGCGAAGCAGCCTGAGGAAAGCAAGCTGTTGCTACAGCCAGACCAAGAAGTCAAGTTCAAGGGGACCTCTCTCAGTTCTGTGTCCTTGAACCCCACTTAGCAAATTGTTCACCTGTCAGTGGCCACATAACAGCTCTCACCTCACATCAGGGACTCCCCTGTTGTGGGTCCCCTATAGAAGGTGCTTTGCTCTTAGTCATGACTCTCATCTAACCTGGAGTGAGGCTCTCATGTGGAAGCATGAGGCTTCAACCCTGGGAAGCTGTCATGGGGTGACACTTGACCACATTCTTATCCTCATAGAAAGACTCATGGCATCATTTCCCTGACCTGGTATTTCCTGGTTGGACCCCGTCAGGCTCTTGGCTGTGCCTGCTGCCCATGACTCCTTGTCCTGGGGGCCTGTGGTGGAGACCCACGAGTAGCACCACCTCACCTTGGACTGGGGGATTTCATCATAGATCCTGAGCTCTGCTGTCTGGGTGTCTCTTGGAACTGTGACGTATGTGTATATTGTTTTCTTTGAGGCAGCATCTGTGTCACAAACAAACATAGAACCACAGTATGTGAAATGTGGATGAAGTTTTCGAGGTGATCTATTCTAATGTTCTCTTTTTCAAATGAAGAAATAAAACCCAAAGAAGTTAAATGACTCCCATTCTCTTGAGATGGATGCTTGGATCCTTGACTGTCTTTTCCTTTTCTAGGGATGGCATGCGGTATGGGAGACACCTGGCTCAGGTTTCACCCAGAGCTCAGTGGGAATTCTTTTCTGCTCCAAAGCCCACATTAGGGTAAAGAGATTCTCCCCAATCCCTGTGTGGGCACTGAAGGTAGCTTTTCCACCCAGGGTCTTAGTGTCTCTGGCACTTAGCATCCACTACCTTGCATGGCTAGTTTTCTTTTCATGTGAGGGTATTAATTTTTTGACTAGAATGATTCTCTCTAGTTATACACTGTGTTGGCCTCTTCTGGTGCACACCTTTCTTTTACCACCTCAATGTTAGACCTGTAGTAGATGCTCCACAAATATTTGTTGCTTGACTGATTCACAGAGTCAAAGATTTGTTAAGCTCTCTCCACATGCCAAGCTATGTATGAGGTCACGGAGCAGCAGACAAGAGAGATAAGTCCCTACTTTTAAGAATTCGTGGGAATTCCTCCCAGTGTACTGCTTTTCTTTGCTCCTAACATGGAACATTTGAGGGTCAAGTTGAAAAGAGATAGCCAGAATTTGGGGCCTTCATATTCCAGGGCACCAACATATCTGCAGACAACAAGCCTGAGCTGAGTGATATTACAGCAGGTTGTGTGATTTCTCCCCATCATGAGGCCATTTGAGTTACAGTTCATGTCACAAACTCTCTGCCCCCAGAATGCCTCCTTCTGTGCCAAGCCCAGGTTGGTCAATTGTAAGTATAGTATCTAACACTGACTGAGTACTTACGAGGTACCAGACACTGGGCCAAGTATTTTATATGTGTAATTCATTAAATCCATTTAATAAGTATATGCAGCAATCCTATTTTTATGTATATTTTACAACAGAGAAAACTGAGACAGTGATAAAATAACTGGTAGTTGATAAATGGTCAAGCTGGCACCTTCAACCCAGACTGCCTGCAAAGTACAAGCTTAGGCTTAATCGCTGTGCTGTGAATGCATCTCTTCCATCATACAGGGAAACTTGTGGCTGAGAACTTACCAGGGTTCTTACTGAAGGTCTTCAAGTAGGAACCTGAGGAATCAGACACAAAGGAGAGTCAGGAACATGGAATCAGATGTAGAGCCTCGCTACGTACAGGCTTGTTATTACGATCGGTGGGAAAGCAAGATTTTGGGTGGACACGGAGTTAGGAGGAATAGGAGGGTATAATGATCCCCTAGAACCCCAGATCAGGTTTTCTGAATTGAGAATGGTTACAATTACAGAGTGATCCAGAGGGACCCAAAGGGATCTAGTGACAACCATGGAATATAAAATTAGTACATGTGCCTCAATGACATTTCAAAGGTCACAGTTTTGATGGAATCGGAAGTGACCTTGGAGACCTAGTCCAAACCTCATTTCACATGTGAGAACACTAAGTCAGAGAGGTAAAGACATGCATCCCATGAAGCACTGCTTGTTAATGGCAGTGCTAAACTCGAACCCATGTTCTGGGCCCACGACATCTTGGTGATCCCAATAACATATTTTGAAGACCATTCAGGGTAATGTTATATAGTCCTCGGGACCATCTTTCTGGGAGATGGTAAGGTGAGGGGCTGGGGATTTTAGGAAGGCTAATTCCCTGGAACAAAGGACATTTCCACCCCACCTTGGATAAATGACTTCAGTCCCAGGAAGAAGGAAGAAGGCAGGTGCATTTCCACATTTTAACTTCTGAGAAAATCTTACCTTGTCCTCTTTTGTGCAAAAGGAACAAAATCACTGAAGGTAGAATGATTAGAAGCAGAGAGAGCACAGCCAGCCCACTCAGCAGCCCAGTGCGGTGAGTATGGAGGCCCATTGCGATGTCTGGAAATAGAAGATGTGGTGAGACTTGACTCTCAGGAAATAGGCCTTAGAGGCTGGGCAAGCTTATCCACATTCAGGGGCACTCCCCTGAAGGACACTCAATATGGATAGAGGGGAGTGCCAAAGCTCAGAGGGAAACTGTACTTCCTGCTATTAAAGGTCAAGATCAGAAACTGAACTGGGGAGCTGAGCGGGGGCTGCCTCAGAACACCCTGAAATGCCCAGCATCACCCAGAAGGCTTTGGATTCTTTTCCAGGGCTTCTTGGGAAGAGAATT
Source organism: Monodon monoceros (assembly GCF_005190385.1). NCBI lineage: Eukaryota > Metazoa > Chordata > Mammalia > Artiodactyla > Monodontidae > Monodon > Monodon monoceros. The sequence goes on along the minus strand of NW_021703774.1, from coordinate 66,050,575 downwards.
CCCCTGAGTCCAGCCCTGGTATAAGGGAGGCACTTTTCCCTGGAGAACTAGGGCCGATTCAGGCCTTGCAGCAGGTTAGAGTGATTTCTGAGACTCCAGGAGAGATGGACAGAGATGGTTACCTGCACAGAGCTGCTGGGCAGAGATGGAGTCAGAATTGTTGCTGACAGGGTTCCATGCTGTACACGTGTAAGTCAGCTCTTGGTTGTCAGGGGTCTGGAAGACTCGAAGAACATTGCCTTCTTCCCCCAGTGGACTCCAACTGTATGTCACATTCTTTTCTTCTTTCTCGACAGAACATGTCAGTGTGACATTGCAGGTGCTATTCACAGATGTCATTAAACTCTGAGTAATTTTTGGCTTCCCAAGCCGACCTATGAGGAGAAAACACATGAGCCAGTGGTAAGCTGGAGCTGGCCTATACCAGCTTGTGCGAGCCAACTGTTAAATTTTCAGAAATTTTCATGATGGATGTTAAAAACTTACAATGAAATAAATTATATTAAAAACAATCTAATAACTCTTTAAAACTCATCACTTACTAATTTTTTTTGGACAATTTACTATAATCTATGCTCTAGAGGTTATTTACATCTATTGTATCTATCCCTTGTAATGATGTATCAATACAAAGTCTTCCCAACTCTGCAGGTCTTGAAATCAGCCAAAGTGGGAGTATTTACACCAAAGAAATTGGCAAATGCTGCAAACTAGGGCTTGACTTATTGTTTTCTTGATTGTCACACTAGACTTAAGAAAGCAATGGAGGAGAGGGTACTGAAGCAGATTAAAATAACAATGCATCCTGTCTGTAGCCATTATATTGTGAATAGCACACAAAAAATTGGAAATGTTCTTCCAGTATTTGAAAACCACTATCCAGTTCAGCAAAGAAGTTGCTCACGTCATTGATGAACAAGTGAAGTTCCAATATATGTCTTTGTTCAATCACTTTTTTCTTATTACTGAACTTAAATGAAAATATCAACCAATATATATGTTGGTTGTGTTTATCCACTCTTCATGTTGGTTCCTTCATCATTTGCAACCATATGTTGGCTAGGGATATAAATGCTCAACAAAGCATTTGAAAGGGGGGAGACCTTCAAGATGGAGGAGGAGTAAGACGTGGAGATCACCTTCTTCCCCACAAATACATCAGAAATACATCTACATGTGGAACAACTCCTACAGAACACCTACCTATTGAACGTTGGCAGAAGACCTCAGACTTCTCAAAAGATATATGTATTTTTTTCCTTTTCCTCTTTTTGTGAGTGTGTATGTGTATGATTCTTGGTGTGATCTTTTCTGTATAGCTTTGACCTAGGGTTCTGTCTGTCCGGTTTATTTCTTTTCTTTTGTTTTTTTTAGTATAGATTTTAGTGCTTGTTATCATTGGTGGATTTGTTTTTTGGTTTGGTTGCTCTCTTCTTTCTTTCTTTTTTTTCTTTTTTTATTACTTTTTAAATTTTTTCTATTGTTAATAATTATTTTTTATATTAATAACTTTATTTTATTTTTTCATTCTTCCTTTTTTTCTCCCTTTTCTTCTGAGCTGTGAGGCTGACAGGGTCTTGGTGCTCCAGCTGAGTGTCAGGTCTGTGCCTCTGAGGTGGGAGTGCTGAGTTCAGGACATGGGTCCACCAGAGACCTCCCAGCTCCATGTAGTATCAAACAGCGAAGGCTCTCCCAGAGATCTCCATCTCAATGCTAAGACCCACTTCACTCAACGATGAGAAAGCTACAGTGCTGGACACCCTATGCCAAACAACTACCAAGACAGGAACACAACCCCATCCAGTAGCAGAGAGGCTGCCTAAAATCATAATAAGGTCACAGGCACTGCAAAACACACCACCAGACGCAGTCGTGCCAACCATAAAGACAAGATCCAGCCTAATCCACCAGAACACAGGCACTAGTCCCCTCCACTAGGAAACCTACACAACCCACTGAACCAAACTTAGCCACTGGGGACAGACACCAAAAACAATGGGAGCTACGAACCTGCAGCCTGTGAAAAGGAGACCTGAAACACAGTAAGTGAAGCAAAATGAGAAGACAGAAAAATACAGCAGATGAAGGAGCAAGATAAAAACCCACCAGACCAAACAAATGAAGAGGAAATAGGCAGTCTACCTGAAAAAAAATTCAAAATAATGATAGTAAAGGTGATCCAAAATCCTGGAAAAAGAATGGAGAACATACAAGAAACATTTAACAAGGACCTAGAAGAACTAAACAGCAAACAAACAATGTTGAACAGCACTATAAATGAAATTAAAAATTCTCTAGAAGGAATCAATAGCAGAATAACTGAGGCAGAAGAATGGGTAAGTGACCAGGAAGGTAGAATAGTGGAAATAACTACTTCAGAGCAGAATAAAGAAAAAAGAAAGAAAAGAATTGAGTATAGTCTCAGAGACCTCTGGGACAACATTAAAGGCACCAACATGTGAATTATCAGGATCCCAGAATAAGAAGTGAAAAAGAAAGGGACTGAGAAAATATTTGAAGAGATTATAGTTGAAAAGTTTTCTAATACAGGAAAGGAAATAATCAATCAAGTCCAGGAAGTGCAGAGAGTCCCATACAGGATAAATCCAAGGAGAAACATGCCAAGACACATATTAATCAAACTATCAAAAATTAAATACCAAGAAAAAAATATTACAAGCAGCAAGGGAAAAACAACAAATAACATACAAGGGAATCTCCACAAGGTTAACAGCTGATCTTTCAGCAGAAACTCTGCAAGCCAGAAGGGACTGGCAGGACATATTTAAAGTAATGACAGGGAAAGACCTACAACCAAGATTACTCTACCCAGCAAGGATCTCATTCAGATTCAACAGAGAAATGTAAAGCTTTACAGACAGACAAAAGCTAAGAGAGTTCAGCACCACCAAGCCAGCTTTACAACAAATGCAAAAGGAACTTCATTAAGCAGGAAACGCAAGAGAAGGAAAAGACGTACAATAACAAATCCAAAAACAATTCAGAAACTGGTAACAGGAACATACATATGGATAATTACCTTAAATGTAAATGGATTCAATGTTACAACCAAAAGTCATAGACTGGCTGAATGCATACAAAAACAAGACCCTTATATATGCTGTCTACAAGAGACCCACTTCAGACCTAGGGATACATACGCATTGAAAGTGAGGGGATGGAAAGATATTCTATGAAAATGGATATCAAAAGAAAGCTGGAGTAGCAATTCTCATATCAGACAAAATAGACATTAAAATAAAGAATATTACAAGAGACAAAGAAGGACACTACATAATGATCAAGGGATCAATCCAAGAAGAAGATATAACAATTGTAAATATTTATGCACTCAACATAGGTGCACCTCAATATGTAAGGCAACTGCTAACAGCCATAAAAGGGGAAATCAACAGTAACACAATCATAGTAGGGGACTTTAACACCCCACTTTCACCAATGGACCAATCATATAAAATGAAAATAAATAAGGAAACACAAGCTTTAAATGATACATTAAAGAAGATAAACTTAATTGATATTTATAGGACATGCCTTCCCAAAACAGCAGATTTCACTTTCTTCTCATGTGCTCAGGGAACATCCTCCAAGATAGATCACATCTTGGGTCACAAATCAAGCCTTGGTAAATTCAAGAGAATTGAAATCATATCAAGTGTGTTTTCCAACCACAACACTATGAGACTAGATATCAATTAAAAGAAACAATCTGTAAAAAATGCAAACACATGGAGGCTAAACAATGCACTACTTAATAACCAAGAGATCACTGAAAAAATCAAAGAGGAAATCAAAAAATACCTAGAAACAAATGACAATGAAAACACGATAACCCAAAACTTATGGGATGCAGCAAAAGCAGTGTTATGAGGGAAGTTTATAGCAATACAATCCTACCTGAAGAAACAAGAAACATCTCAAATAAACAACCTAACCTTACACCTACAGCAATTAGAGAAAGAAGAACAAAAAAACTCCAAAGTTAGCAGAAGGAAAGAAATCATTAAGATCAGATCAGAAATAAATGATAAAGAAATGAAGGAAACAATAGCAAAGATCAGTAAAACTAAAAGCTGGTCCTTTGAGAAGGTAAACAAAATTGATAAACCATTAGCCAGACTCATTCAGGAAAAAAAGGGGTAAGACTCAAATCAATAGAATTAGAAATGAAAAAGAAGTAATAACTGACACTGAAGAAATACAAAGGATCATGAGAGATTACTACAAGCAATTATATGCCAATAAAATGGACAACCAGGAAGAAAGGGACAAATTCTTAGAAAAGCACAACCATCTGAGACTGATCCAGGAAGAAATAGAAAGTATAAACAAATGAATCACAAGCACTGAAATTGAGACTGTGATTAAAAATCTTGCAACAAACAAAAGCCCAGGACCAGATGGCTTCACAGGAAAATTCTATCAAACATTTAGAGAAGAGCTAACACCTATCCTCCTCAAACTCTTCCAAAATATAGCAGAAGGAGGAACACTGATGAACTCATTCTACAAGGCCACCATCACCCTGATACCAAAACCAAAGATGTCACAAAGAAATAAAAGTACAGACCAATATCACTGATGAACACAGTTGCAAAAATCCTCAACAAAATACTAGCAAACAGAATCCAACAGCACATTTAAATGATCATACACCATGATCAAGTGGGGTTTATCCCAGGAACGCAAGGATTCTTCAATATATGCAAATCAATCAATGTGATAAATCATATTAACAAATAGAAGGAGAAAAACAATATGATCATTTCAATAGATGTAGAAAAAGCTTTTGACAAAATTCAACACCCATTTATGATAAAAGCCCTCCAGAAAGTAAGCATGGAGGGAACTTACCTCAACATAATAGAGGTCATATATGACAAACCCACAGCCAACATCGTCCTCAATGGTGAAAAACTGAAACCATTTCCTCTAGGAGTGGGAAGAAGACAAGGTTGTCCACTCTCACCAATATTATTCAACATAGTTTTGGAAGTTTTAGCCACAGCAATCAGAGAAGAAAAAGAAATAAAAGGAATCCAAATCAGAAAAGAAGAATAAAGCTGTCACTGTTTGCAGATGACATGATACCATACATAGAGAATCCTAGAGATGCCACCAGAAAACTACTAGAGCTAATCAATGAATTTCGTAAAGTAGCAGGATACAAAATTAATGCACAGAAATCTCTTGCATTCCTATACAATAATGATGAAAAATCTGAAAGAGAAATTAAGGAAACACTCACATTTACCATTGCAAAAATAAGAATAAAATACCTAGGAATATACCTACCTAAGGAGACAAAAGACCTGTATGCAGAAAAGTATAAGACACTGATGAAAGAAATTAAAGATGATTCAAACAAATAGAGAGGGCTTCCCTGGTGGCGCAGTGGTTGAGAGTCCGGCTGCCAATGCAGGGGACACGGGTTTGTGCCCTGGTCCAGGAAGATCCCACATGCCGCGGAGAAGCCGGGCCCGTGAGCCATGGCCGCTGAGCCTGTGCGTCCAGAGCCTGTGCTCTGCAATGGGGGAGGCCACAACAGTGAGAAGCCCGTTTACCACAAAAACAAACAAAAAAACCCAAACAGATGGAGAGATATACCATGTTCTTGGATTGGAAGAATCAACCTTGTGAAAATGACTCTACTACCCAAAGTAATCTACAGATTCAGTGCAATCCCTATTAAATTACAAATGGCATTTTTCACAGAACTAGAAAAAGATTTTCAAAATTTGTACTGAAACACAAAAGACCTGAATAGCCAAAGGAATCTTCAGAAAAGAAAAACGGAACTGGAGGAATCAGGCTCCCAGACTTCAGACTACACTACAAAGCTACAGTAATTAAGACAGTATGGTACTTGCACAGAAATAGAAATATAGATCGATGGAACAGGATAGTAAACCCAGACATAAACCCATGCACATATGGTCACCTTAACTTTGATAAAGGAGGCAAGAATATACAATAGAGAAAAGACAACCTCTTCAATAAGTGGTGCTGGGAAAACTGGACAGCTACATGTAAAAGAATGAAATTAGAGCACTCCCTAACACCATACACAAAAATAAACTAAAAATGGATTAAAGATCTAAATGTAAGGACAGACAGTATAAAACTTTAGAGGAAAGCATAGGCAGAACAATCTATGACATAAATCACAGCAAGGTCCTTTTGACCCACCTCCTAGAAAAATGGAAATAAAAACAAAAATAAACTATTGGGACCTAATGAAACTTAAAAGCTTTTGTACAGCAAAGGAAACCATAAACAAGACGAAACGACAACCCTCAGAATGGGAGAAAATATTTGCAAATGAAGCAACTGACAAAGGATTAACCTCCAAAATTTATAAGCAGCTCATGCAACTCAATATCAAAATAACAAACAACCCAATCCAAAAATGGGCAGAAGACCTAAATAGACATTTCCCCAAAGAAGATACACAGATTGCCAACAAACACGTGAAAGAATGCTCAACATCACTAATCATTAGAGAAATGCAAATCAAAACTACAATGAGGTATCACCTCACTCCAGTCAGAATGGCCATCATCAAAAAAATCTACAAACAATAAATGCTGGAGAGTGTGTGGAGAAAAGGAACCCTCTTGCATTGTTGGTGGAAATTTAAATTGATACAGCCACTATGGAGAATAGTATGGAGGTTCCTCAGAAAACTAAAAATAGGACTACCATACAAGCCAGCAATCCCACTACTAAGCATATTCCCTGAGAAAACCATAATTCAAAAAGAGTCATGTACCACAATGTTCATTGCAGCTCTATTTACAATAACCAGGACATGGAAGCAACCTAAGTGTCCATCGACAGATGAATGGATAAAGAAGATGTGGCACATATATACAATGGAATATTACTCAGCCATAAAAAGAAACGAAATTGAGTTATTTGTAGTGAAGTGGATGGACCTAGAGTCTGTCATACAGAGCAAAGTAAGTCAGAAAGAGAAAGACGAATACCGTATGCTAACACATATATATGGAATCTAAGTAAAAATAATGTCATGAAGAACCTAGGGGTAAGATGGGAATAAAGACACAGACCTACTAGAGAATGGACTTGAAGATATGGGCAGGGGGAAGGGTAAACTGTGACAAAGTGAGAGAGTGGCATGGGCATATATACACTACCAAATGTAAAATAGATAGCTAGTGGGGAGCAGCCGCATAGCACAGGGAGATCAGCTCGGTGCTTTGTGACCACCTAGAGGGGTGGGATAGGGAGGGTGGGAGAGAGCCGCAAGATGGAGGAGATATGGGGATGTATGTATATGTATAGCTGATTCACTTTGTTATAAAGAAGAAACTAACACACCATTGTGAAGCAATTATACTCCAATAAAGATGTTTAAAAAATAATAATAAAAAAATAAAAGTTCATTTTAAAAAATTTTTTTACTAAAGCAATGAAAAAGTAAATGATAAAAGTTGTAAGTAGTAAAAGGTTACCAAAAATCCAATTATATATAAGTTGAGGCAATATCTAGATCTGGAGCTGGCAGAAGGAAAGGAAAAACATTTTACCAGGAGATAAGAAAAGGACCACATTCAGAGCTGGTAAGTTTAGTTCATTCTTGTCAAAACTGCTGCAATGTGGTTTGCTCCTCCCACTATTGCCATGTGATGGAGGAAATAGAGGAAGGAAATGGCACATAACTTTCTAATTAATGTGAAGTCTGTAAAGGCAATAAATTCAGCACTGTAAATATAGGAACCATTTGTCTGTACCTGTGAGGGAGTAGAACATGGGAACTAAGAGCTGTAAAGTCTTTGATTCCAACCTAACCAGGTACTCTGGTCCTAAGAGTCTCTTAGAGGGGACCATTCCAAATCAGAATTAGTGATAACTTGCCAAAGAGCTTCTAAACAAGTTTGGAGTAAAGACCTTGATTAGCTATAACAGTGATAGATACAGATATGTATAGTGAAAAAGGAACCAAATGGTGTGTGTGTTTTTCCGTAGAAACTTGATTTACAACAGTGTTTAAGTCTCTGCTTGTTGTTCACTTATTTTTAAAAAGACTTTTTTTTTTGTGGGTGTCAAGGTGGGGGATAGTGGTGAAGAATAGGATTCCATCTCATTTTTCTCTGCAGGAACAGAGATGTTACCTACACAAAGCTGATGGGCAGAGAAGGTCAGGGTTGTGGCTGACAGGCCTTCATCCTCCAAAGTAAAAGTGTGGAGAAGCCATTGGAGACTAGGTTCAGAATCCATGCTCCACTGTTCTCTAAATATGGAATGGTGGAGAAGGTATCCAGCTGCATTGAGCTTTGGTTTCCTCAATTATAACACGGGGACAACAATTTTCTCTAGCTAGGGTGGTTGTGAGGATTAGATGAGCTATTATATATAAAGACCACTCTACTATCCATCTATCATCTATCTATCTATCTATCTATCCAGCATCAATCTATCTATGCTTATATGTACTTTAATTTTCTACTGAAGAAGCAAAATAAACTGGCAATAGTGACTGTCTCTGAAAAGGAAGAGTTGCATTTCATTGTATTATCTTTTGCTCTGTTTGTGCATATATTGCCTAAATATGTATAATCTTTATGTATTTTAAAAAATTAGGTGGTAGAATGCCACACAAATAGATAGTGTTCATTAAATGTCAGTTTCCCTCTCTTTATCTTCTCAGCCAACTACCTAAAAAGTGAAGATTTTGTTGTATGGACTTTCTCTAAGATTTTACAGTAGTCTGCCCTAATTGCAGGTGGTTTAACACCCCCTAAAGACTGAGTGGGTAAAACTAAACATATAACGGGATGAAAACAAACATCATAAAATTGAACGCCCTCTATATTTTCTCAGCCAAAGTTCTTGAATGAGTCAGATATTTTCTGAAGTGTCCACACTTGGGTATGGTTCTTTGACTCTGTCGCTCATGCCCAGTTCAGAGCCTTCTTCATCTAGGAAGTTCTTCCTAACTAGAATCTAAAAAGGGGACAAGGGTTAAAAAATTAATAACAACAGCTAGTTATTGAGCATCTACTTTAAGGCTTGCACTGTACTAGGAGCTCAACTAACCCTATCTCAATTAATCCCACCTATTACAATCTACATTCTATAGACAAGGAAATTTAGGCCCAGACAAGGTAAACAACTTTGCCAGGGTCACACAGTTGGCAAGGGTTCTAATTCTGACATTAATGCTCTTTACAGTATGCGTCCTATCCAGATGCAACCTGATTGAATTATGCTATATTAATTGAGCACTTACAATTGTCAGGCACTGTATTAGGACCTGGGACTATTATGATTAATTCACTTTTCCATTCAACAAATACTTCTGCAGCACCCACTATGTGCCTGGCAAGGTAGGAGCTGGGAACATGAAGTGTATCCTATACCAGTCTCTGCCTTTATGGAGCTTGAACTTTAGTGGATTAACTGTATACCTGAATTTTATCTATTAGTCGCATTTCTGTGTTTTTCTGCCGTGGGGTAAATGGACAGTAAAATCCTTGAGACATGGCTCAAATATTCTCTATGCTAGAAATTAGTGCTGAAATAAAATGTTAATCACTTATGTAATTAAAATTTTTCTAATAGCCACATTAAAAATAGTGAAAATAAACAGGTGATATAATAATGTATTTTATTTAACTCAATATATCCAAAATGTTATCTTAACCTGGAACCAATATAAAATTGATTAATGAGATATTTTATGGGTTTCTTTATTGACGCTAAATCTAGTGTGTATTTTACACTTAGAGCACATTTCAATTTGTACTCACCACATTTCAAATACTTAATAGCTACATGTAGCTACTGACTACCATGTTGGACAGGGCAGTTCTAGATTAGCACTTCTCAAACTTCAGCACACATAGGAATAGTTCAGAGAGAATGTTAAAGCACAGATTCCTGGGCTTCACCACCAATGGTAAGGATTGTGGCCTGAGAATCTGCATTTCCAATAAGTTCCCAGGTGACGCTGATGCTGCCAGCACACAGACCACACTTTGAGTAGCCTTGCGTAACACACCATACACATCTCCTAGTGAATTGCGGTAATTTTAGTGATGATAACAGTACTAATATTTTATCTTTTAAAGGCATTTTGCATTAGCTACTGGAGAAATTAAAATTAAAAACCAAAATGAAATATACTACTCACTCATCAGAAAGACCAAAATAACAGTGACAACACTAAATGCTGTGAGGATGTGGAGATACTGATCATTCGTACATTTTTGGTGGGAATGCAAAATAATTTGGCAATCCTTTTAACACTAAAAATGACTCAAAAGTTCTGGAGAGAGCTATGAAGCCATGAAAAGACACGAAGATAACTTAAATGCATATTACTAAGTGGACGAAGCCAACCTGAAAGGGTTACATACTGTCTGATTCCAACTACATGACATTCTGAAAAAGACAAAACCATGGAGACAGGAAGATCAGTGGTTGCCAGGGCTTGGGGGGAGGGATGAATAACAGAACACAGAGGGATTTTAGGGCAGTGAAACTATTCTGAATGATACTGTCATGGTGGATAAATGTCATTATATATTTGTCATTACCCATAGAATGTATAACACCAAGAGTGAACCCTAATGTAAACTGTGGACTTTGGTTGCTAACGATGTATCAATGTACATTATTAATTGTAATAAATATATCACTCTGGTGGGGGATGTAGATAATGTAGGAGGCTGTGTATGTCGTAGGAGGCAGGGTGCATATGGGAACTCCGTACTTTTTACTTAACTTTTGTATGAACCTTGAACTGCTCTAAAAAATAGAATCTATCTAAAAGGGGAAAAAAATTTCTGGAGTTGAAGAGTGGTGATGATTGCACAACAATGTAAACGTACTTAATGCCACTGAATGTTACACTTAAAAATGATTAACATGTTAAATGTTATGTATATTTTATCACAATAAACCATTTAAAGAAAGACAAATGGACTTACCATATGAGTTCATTCTTGGACATTTATCTTAAAGAAACAAAAACTTACTTCATGCAGAAACTTGTACACAAATATTCATAGCAGCTTTATTTGTAATAACCCCCAAACTAGAAACAACTAATATATCCCTCAATAGGTGAATAGTTAAACAAAGTAGTACATCTGTACCATGAAATACTATCCAACAATAAAAATATATAACCTATTGATACTTGCAGCAATTAGGATGGCTCAAAGAAATTATGCTGAATGAAAAATGTCAATCTCCAAAGCTTGCATACTGCATGATTCTATCTATGTAACATTTGTGAAGTAATATAATTTTAGATATGAAGAATGGATTAATGTCTTCCAGGAGTTTGGGAGAGGAAAGGGGGTGGCAATGAGTGACTATAAAGGGATGAAGGAATCTTGTGACATTGGTACAGTTAAGTATCTTGATTATGGTAGTGTTTACATAAGGCTATTTTTGTGAATAAACTGTACAGAGCTACACACATACACACAAATAAGTGCCTATATAACTGGTGAAATCTATTCAATAAATAAGCTCTACAGATTGTACCAATGTCGATTTCCTGGTTTTGATATTGTACTCTAGTTATGTAAGATGTTACCATTGGGAGAGGTGGGGGTGAAATGCACACAGGCCCTCCCTATACATTTCTTTACACCTTTCTATGCATCTATAATTATTTCAAAATAAAAAGGTTTTTAAAAAGTACTTTGCATACACTGTCTTACTTGATCTTCACAATAACTATGGGAAATAGATAGTATGATTATTTACATTTTATAGAAAAGAGAAACAAGGTCCACAGGAAGAGTACATAGCTAAAAGCAAACAAAGCCACATCCTCTTAAGTACTGATATATTTATGTAAGTATTTATAAGTATAAAAAGATTTAGGGAACCCAGCTGTCAGAAATAAAAGTGTTCTTTAGACAGCAAATTGCAAAGTAAAAATAAAAAAACAAGCCCTCTGTCTTCCCACAACTTACGATAGACTTGAAGATTGTAGCACCTGGTGGTGGTGGTGATCATTTCAGAGGTCTTTACATTTATGTCGGCTTTGTAGATCCCTGAGTCTTCCAACCTCAGATTTCTGAGCTCCAGGTTATAGTTCTGACCTGAGACATTTATTCGTTTATGGTAATTTTGGTGGGTTATGGAAATTGTGGGTGCTGCCTCTGAGTTTCCTGGTGTTACAAAAGCGACAGATGTTTTGGAATTCCAAGAAATGCTGATAACTTTCTGTGATTGTTGGATATTTAAGGGGAAAGTAACTGACTCCCCCAGAATCCCATTCACCATGAAGATGTCTGTGTCACTTCCAGCTGCTTCCAGACCTGAGGACATAAATAGAAAATCATAACCATTTGACTGTTGCACCTTTTAGAATTCCCTGTTTCCCCAGGCTTGAATCTCCCCAAGGAGCATCTCATCCAGTTTCTTGATGATATCTTCTTTTTTGTGGGGGGGCATTCTGCTTTAAATATATTTAATATGATGGCTAAATATTCTAAAGGATTCTCTTTCAAAAACTAAGTTTCCCAGTGAATTTTAAGCGATCCATTTCATTAAAATTTATTTATCTAGACATATAGACTCTGAGAGCTAGATGGAATTTGAGAGATGAAGGCCATAAACTTCCATGAGGTCTGAGATATTAAATGTTCTTTCTTTCCCAAGTCATATTGCCAAGTGGTCAAAGAGCTGGGACAAGAGCCTACGATGGCTACTGTGGTCTTTGCAAATAAAGAGCGACACGTATGCCTCTATTCCTAGAAGATATAGGCAGAGAGTGCTTTAGAGGCTCTGGAGTAAATATTCCCCAAGCTGGTGATTTTGGGGGGGCTTTTTTGTTCATTGCTATATCCCCAGTCTTTAGACAAGTACTTGACACATAGTGGGCGCTTAGTAAATATTTGTGGAATGAGTTAATAGATGGAATTAAGTTATGTGTTGCCTAGGATCTTTTGGAGCAACTTCTGAAGTAAGCAAAGTTCGTTTATTCATTTATACTTTTATGAACGAAGGAATGTATTTATTCAAGGTCAGCTTTGTTCCAGATACTATGGCAGGTATTTATTAATTTAATTATAATACAAAAGTTTGTTGAGCATCTACTCCTTAAAGCATGACGTAAGGAGATGGGGATACAATGGTGAGTAAAAATAGACGTAGTTCCTGCTCTCTGGAACTTAACAGTTAATTGAAGAGAACTGGTTTGATTGGATAAGTGCAAATGGTATTAAGTGTTATGGTACTTTGAGAGAGAATAAGAAGGGGACTTGATTTGTTCTGGGAATCCAGGAATACTTTCGGGTAAAAGCTGAAGGATGAATGCTTTTAAAATCTAACATGGAAAAAAATGAAATGTTTATTTTTTTCTCTTCTCCTCTATTACCTTATGAAGATAAATTGATTTAATACATAGTTTGTAAAATGAAAGGCAATATAACTATAGGGTGTTTTTTCTCCTTTTCCTTCTATTCTTTCATCACTTTGTTATTCTCACTGAGCTATATAGTGTGAAATAGTGTATTAAGCCAGCATGTATGATATTCAAAATGCTTAATAACCAATAAGTACAGGCCTTGACCAATCAAGTAGGGCTTCAGCCATAAACAGTAACAGGGCCATTCTGATGAGTACTGGTTGCATGTAAGCCCCGAAGAGCAGAACAAAAGTTTCCCATGTAAGTGAGTTCAGGCTGACCCTAAAGTTTATCCAGGCTTGGCATAAAGAGGGCAAGAATAGGGCTTCCCTGGTGGCACAGTGGTTAAGAATCTGCCTGCCGATGCAGGGGACACAGGTCCGAGCCCTGGTCCGGGAAGATCCACATGCCATGGAGCAACTAAGCCCGTGTGCCACAACTACTGAGCCCATGTGCCACAACTACAGAAGCCCGCATTCCTAGAGCCCGTGTTCCACAACAAACAGAAGCCACCACAATGAGAAGCCTGCGCACCACAACGAAGTATAGCCCCCGCTCGCCACAACTAGAGAAAGCTCATGTGCAGCAATGAAGACCCAACACAGCCAAAAATAAAAATAAATTAATTAAAAACAGAAAAGAGGTCAAGAATAAAGGTCATTGAGAATACAAGTCATTTTGAAGTGTCAGAAAAGCAAAGATATTTCTTAACCTGATGGTGCTGTCTCACTATGGCCACCCCCGCTCTCCAACACAGTAACTCCTTAATGAGCCAGGGACTTCTAATATAAACCTCTTTCCTTTCAGAACATCCAAGATTTTCCCTTAGGAGGAATATCCCAGGCAAGAAGTGGTGACTTAGTTGGGGTGGGCTAAGTACAGAATGAGACATAACAGGGCCCTGAGGGAAAGAGCGACACAAATGATCCCTATCTACAAACATTTATTAAGTGCTAATTAAGTGTCAGATGCTGTGTTAGGGACTCAGGGATGAATAGAACATGGTGGCAGCCCTGAGGAGCTCACAGCCCAGAGAATAAGACACATGAGCATTCAAGTAAACAATAATACAATATGATGAGTACTAAATGGTAAAAGCAAAAGGAACAAACCACTAGGGGAACAGGAGAGACTAAGCTTGCCTTCAGTGACAGGAGTCAGAGTTTATTAAAATCCATTCCTTGAACATTAATTCTCCCCAGAAAAACTCTTCCTCTGGGCTGATAAGGTCAGGTAGAGGGGCACTTAGAGTTTCCCAGCCTGAATTCTTGGATGTGCCAGATATGAACATGTGACCTGTGCAGTCGTACAGAGCCTTGAGCTCAGAAGGACCTGAACTTGATTTAATGCTGCCATGTCACTTTGAACTTCTTAATATTATTTGAACAAGGGACCCCATATTTTCATGTTCTACTGGGTTCCACAAATTATATGGCTGGTCCTGGTGCCAGATCTCCCACGTCTCATAAGGCTTTTTTTTTTAGTCAGGTCCTTGTGCCTAATTTCCATTCTGCTCTTTGGATTCAGGTTCAGTATGAGAAGATGGAAAGGGTGTGGGTTCCATAGACTCATAATTCTCTTATCAAACCCCAGGAAGTGGTGGGAAGTTTGCTAAGGCTGAGGCCTTCTTAATAGGAACACAATTGTGTGGTCACAAAATGATTGGTGTGTGGTGTTGTTTTTGAAGTATGTCTTGTCTTCTGCAGCAAGTCATTCAGGAAGCGATGCTGGGGCATCAAAGGACAAGGCAGTGAGGGTGGCAGATACGTTAAGCTAGCGGAAGCCCTGTTGCTATTTTGTGCTGTGGTGTTGGGGATGAGATTCCTGGGCTTGCTGAGAAAAGGTGTAGGGCTTGCCCAAACGTAATATGCACCTTTGGACATTCCATCTGAGGTCTGAGGCAGCTGCAAAACCATAGCATGCAGCGGAAAGATAAGGAGGCTTGAAGACATAGATGCTAGTACTTCTACTTATGAGCTGGGCAAACTTAATAAAGCCAGAAGACTTTTCTGAGTCTCAGTATTTTCATCTACAGAATGGAAATAATAACTATAAAAATTGCCTATCTAATTAGTGATCAGAAAATCATATGAGTAGAAACTCTGGTAACCATCAAGCCAAAATAAATGTTAGTAATGATTCTCATTCTCATCCTCACCTTAATAATTAGGACATGCCCTTTAGGGCTTCCCTAGTCCCTCTCTCTGATGACCTTCATGACGCCAGGGCCATACTGAAGAATGTATGAAGAGCCATTATTAAGGGCTAATTCAAGTAAAGCACAGAGGGATAGAGTTTTCAGTACCACTCCACTTGGTGGCCTTTATTCTTCTCTTAAAGACTTCAGTCTTTTAAAAAAAGAATCTCCATATCAACCAACCCTAATATTTATTTTTCTAGGTGCTGAGGGGACTCAAACATTATATTAGTGTTGGAGGAGACCTTAAGAAAACTCAATTTCAGAGAGAATTTGTGGCACAAAAATGTCTTAAGGACTTACTATGAAATGCACTATGCAAGTCTATGACCAAGACAAGTTCCTTGTCTTTTTTAGAAATTTCATATATGCTTAAGGAAATGAGACACACACACAGACACACATAAATCTCCTTTACAATATGAAGTGGTAAATGATAAATTTAAGCAAATGGTAGAGACAATAATTGCAGTAGGATTTCAAAGAAGGGAGAGATCACTTTGATCTGCAGTTGTTAGAGAAAACTTCTTGGAGGAAATAGAATTTGAGGAAGACCTTGAAGAGTGAATAGAATTTTATTGGATAGAAAGGGAAAGGATGGGTGTCTCGGGTCCTCAGGTTCTGAATAAAAGTTTAGAAGCAGGAGAATGTGTGATATAGGTTGCATAAGTATAGATTTGCCTAACAGAGTAGAGAGCAATAAGGCTGGAGATATAAATTGTTTAGATTTGGGACAGCCCTGAGTTTGAAGTCTACACCACAGGCAGAGGGGAGCTATTAAAGTTTTTGAGAATAAAAATTAAATGATGTTTTAGGGTCGTAGTAATATGGTAATAACATGTAGGAAGAATAAGAGGAAAGAGAAGCTGGGCTTAAGAAACCATTTCATGGGCTATTGTAGCCATCTGGGCATGAATCGGGGAATGATGATGAGAGTGGAAAGGAAGGGCTGAATTTGAGAGAGAGCACAAATAAAGGCAAGGAATAAGGAGACATGGCACAGAATCCAACAATATATTTTGAGTGTCTACTTCATGTCAGTGGAAAACTAATAGCTACTGGAAATCGATTAAGTTTATGCTTGAAAGAAGTCAAAAGGAGAAGACAAGTTTAGTGTCAGAAATATTGAATGTGAGATGATGGTGGACAATCTAAATAAGGAGTTGGAAGGATGGAAGATAAGAAAAGTTAATGGATTCAAAGTGTTATTTGGGGGACTGTGACAGAATCTGCTAGTTGTTTTCCAATATTTGTTTTCATCTCCATTCTTCGTAACACATATATATGGAATCTAAAAGAAAAAAAAAGAAAAAAAGGTCATGAAGAACCTAGGCGCAGGACGGGAATAAAGACGCAGACCTACTAGAGAATGGACTTGAGGACATGGGGAGGGGGAAGGGTAAGCTGGGACAAAGTGAGAGAGTGGCATGGACATATATACACTATCAAATGTAAAACCCATAGCTAGTGGGAAGCAGCCGCATAGCACAGAGAGATCAGCTCGGTGCTTTGTGACCACCTAGAGAGGTGGGATAGGGAGGGGGGGAGGGAGAGAGATGCAAGAGGGAAGAGATATGGTGTTATATGTATATGTATAGCTGATTCAATTTGTTATAAAGCAGAAACTAACACACCATTGTAAAACAATTATACTCCAATAAAGATGTTAAAAAAAAAAAAAAAGACTACATTGCCCAGCCTTCTGCTAGCTCAGTTTGGTCATGTGACTAAGTTCAGGTCCATAGGATGAAACTGAAAGTATTGTATCAACTTTTATATCTTTAAGAAGAGGATGCTTTGTTTTCTTCATCTCTTCCTTGTCTCTTGCAGGCTGAAATGCCATGACAACTGGATCTTGGACATTTTGGATCAAGAAGAGGAAGCCAAGTACTGAGAATTGTGGCGCAGGAAGACTGAAAAAGTGTGGATTCCTGATGACCTTGTAAACTATTCTACCAACCGAACTGCCAACTCCAGACATTTTACATGAGCAAGAAATAAACTTTTTTCTTCTTTAAGTAATTTTTTTTGAGTCTCTGTCATTTGCCATCAAACTGAAATTCAAGTGGTTTAGAAATCATCTATGGAGAGAAGATGATTGAAGAAGAGGGTCACTCAGGAAGAGTTGGCTGAAGTCCAAGGCTGAGCCTTGTGAACAGTGCTCACAGTTCTAAAAGAGGCACTGTCAAAAGAAACTGAATAGACCAAGTGGTAGGAGTGGCAAGAGAGGAACCAATAGTGGACAATATCATGAAATCCAGGAGGACAAAAAATCTCAAGAAGGGGGCTGTAACTGATGTCTAATTATTCAGAGTCTTCAAGTAAGATAAAGACTGAAAATGATCCCTAGATTTGTCCATTAGGAGGTTATTGATGGTGCTTGAGAATGTAGTGCAAGTTAAGATGATTCAAATGGAGCCCAGAGTACAGAGGATTGAGGATAGAATATGTGGTAAAGAAGTGGAAAAGCTTAATAGTGAAAGAAATGTTATAAGATAGAATAATAGCTAGAGGGTCAAGCAAAACTACTATTTGATTTTGTTTTAAAATAGAAGGTATTGGTGGGGGAAGGGTGGTAAGGAGGGAGAGAAGATAGAGATTCCCTGATCATGTCTGCTCTAGGTTACGTGCTCCTACTCATGGAGTTTGGTGTTTCTCTCTAATAGTTCTTGCCACATTGGCTGGTAGTCATGAATCCATGTGTCTGTTTCTGGACACTGTGAATCACTTGAATCCAGGGACCTTGCCTTCAAATCCCAAGCACCTAGCACAGTGCAGGATACACTGGTCACTAATGCTTGTGTGGAACAAAAGATGGAATGGAAATGGTGGGCAGAGAAAGGTATAGGTTTTCAATCAGAGGAGGGTAATGCCTTCATCTGAAGTGGAAGAAAAAAAGGAAAGGATGAGTGAAAGCATACGGGTATTTTAAGGTCCTGTTGGGAGTAGTGATAGAAGAAAGGCAGCTTTGTGAGGTGGAGGAAACATAGGTTTGAGCCAGATGGACCTGTGTTCAAGTTCAATCCCTGATATTTACTGAGGCCCTTATATTACTTAACTACAATATAGGATATAATAATGCTTGCCTCATGGAATTGCTGTGAGGGCACACAGAAGGTGCCTAATACATAGTGGACATTTTGGAGTAGAGAAGATAAAATAGTAGACAGTCATGGTTGATGGCCTTCATCTCTTCAGTAATGTAGGAGATAAGAAGAGGCAAGAGTGGGACTAGTTAGGAAGTATAAAGGTTAGGGACACATGTTTTGAATCTAGGTATATTTGAACCTACATATGTTATCTTGAGAAAATTATTGAAATTCTCTGATCCTCACGTTCCTCACCTTTAAAATGTGGATAATTATTCAATGCAATTATAAAGATAGAGCACTTAGCACAATGCCTAGCACATAAAAATGGTAGTTGCTATTATTATTTTGATGAATGTAAAAATTTTGAGGAAATGCTGCTCTCGGGAACACCTCAGGGAGTTAACAAGAGATTGATTAAGTGGATGAAGGTACTGCTGAGCAGTCTTGGGAGCCTAACGAAGAAGAGATGACCCACATTTATAACATCTCCCACTGTGTGTGATATCCTGACTCCCATAGCCAGACCACAGCAGGGGTGGGTAGGAGAAAGGCACTACTTCTAGGGGAGAAGCAAAGGCAAGAAAAGCCTGGAACCCTGGGATGTGGGCTTGGATGGGAAAATATGTTCGCTGTGATCCCTAGGTAGCTATGGTGAAGAGGGGACCGGAGGGGCAGGATGACACCAGCTTAGACAGAGAGCACCGTGGACAGGCTATTCCCTGGAGCTGGATTTCCCCTCCTGGAAGGGAAGCTGGGCACATTTTCCAGCCTAATATATCTTTCATGTATTAGGTGATAACTCCTGTTCCCCTGGATGAACCCATGTGAATGGGTGGACTTCACAAATGTACATTTCATAATAAAGTAGCTGCCAAAAATCACTGACTCACTAACTGGAAGAAGGCAATAGAGAATATGAGAATAAGAAATGTGTTTGGGAAAAATAAAGAATCAGAAACTTCATCTGGGTTAGAAATATTGATGGGGCAGGAGAACATTAACTGAATAGAGGGAAATTCTTCATAGCTGAGCAAGGGAAACTTACTAAGAAGTGTTGGGTGGAATCTAAAGAGATTTTGAAATATCAAATATTGATGACAACAAAGAAGGTGTTTAGACTTAAACCTCATAGTTCTCCTTAGAGTCTATTAAAAACAAAGACAGTGTACATTTGGGGTTTTGAGGGGCTCCCTAGTCTCCTTTCATATACTTTGCCACCATCTACTAGATCCTGTCTGGTCTGCCCCTGCTCTCCTGCCTCATCTCCTACCCTTCTCTCCCCTACTCACTCCAACCACACTGACTTCCTCATTCTTCAAACCAGCTGCTGTTGCCTTAGAGACTTTGTACTTGCTGTCCTCCTTTTCTACACTGTTTCTAGCACTCCCTTACTGTGAAACTCTGCTCCAATGTCATCTCATCAGAGAGAGCTTTCTTAAACACCGTGTTTAAGTAGCAGTCTCCTTCCCATCACTCTCTATGACCTTGCCTTACTTTATTTTTCCTCATAGTAGTTTTGACTACTAAAGCATTGTATGTGCGTATTTACTTGTTGTCTTCTCCATTTTGCACCCCCATGAGAATATAGTTGCCATGCAGTCCTTGTCTTTTTTGGTCACTAGTATTTCCCTAACAATTAATGGATGATTATTAAATATTTGTTGAAAGACTAAATACTTTTTTAGCTACTGACCCAGCTGCCCTTTTTCTAGCAATAAAAAGCAAGGTAGAAAACTCAGAGCAAGAAAGAGTGAGGGCAAGAGATAACTCTACTGGTCTCTGGGTCTTGGTGTGGAAGGTCCATGGTGTAAACTGATTAATAAGAAGGAGCAGTTGGCTAACTGTAACTACTTTCCATATTCTCATGTTGTTAACAACAACAAAAAAATTGCATAGGTCCAGAGGCTGGGGCTTCATAGCATGGTTAGTAAAAGTGTCCTGAACTAGGGATGAAGAAACATGTTCTAGTCAAGGCTCTGTTGCCAACCAGCTAAATGACCATGACTAAGTCACTTACCTGCCAAACCTCATGATTCTAGTTTGTAAATGAAATAAAATTCCTCTACCACTTTGAGGAATTATGAAGATTAAATGACACTAGGCAGCTCTACCCACCACCAGCCCCTCCCATCAGGAAACTTACACATTCCTCTTAGATAGCCTCATCCACCAGATGTCAGACAGCAGAAGCAAGAAGAACTACAATCCTGCAGCCTGTGGAACAAGAACAACATTCACAGAAAGATAGACAAGATGAAAAGGCAGAGGGCTATATACCAGATGAAGGAACAAGATAAAACCCCAGAAAAACAACTAAATGAAGTGGAGATAGGCAACCTTACAGAAAAAGAATTCAGAATAATGATAGTGAAGATGATCCAGGACCTCGGAAAAAGAATGGAGGAAAAGATCGAGAAGATGCAAGAAATATTTAACAGAGACCTAGAAGAATTAAAGAACAATCAAACAGAGATGAACAATACAATAACTGAAATGAAAACTACACTAGAAGGAATCAATAGCAGAATAACTGAGTCAGAAGAATGGATAAGTGACCTGGAAGACAGAATGGTGGAATTCACTGCTGCAGAACAGAATAAAGAAAAAAGAATGAAAAGAAATGAAGACAGCCTAAGAGACAGCTGGGACAATATTAAATGCACAAACATTCGAATTATAGGGGTCCCAGAAGGAGAAGAGAGAGAGAAAGGACAAGAGAAAATATTTGAAGAGATTAGAGTCAAAAACTTCCCTAACATGGGAAAGGAAATAGCACCCAAGTCCAGGAAGCGTAGCGAGTCCCATACAGGATAAACCCAAGGAGAAACACGCCAAGACACATAGTAATCAAATTGGCAAAAATTAAAGACAAAGAAAAATTATTGAAAGCAGCAAGGGAAAAATGACAAATAACGTACAAGGGAACTCCCATAAGGTAAACAGCTGATTTCTCAGCAGAAACTCTACAAGGCAGAAGGGAGTGGCATGATATACTTAAAGTGATGAAAGGGAAGAACCTACAACCAAGATTAATCTACCCAGCAAGGATCTCATTCAGATTCGATGGAGAAATCAAAAGCTTTACAGAGAAGCAAAAGCTAAGAGAATTCAGCACCACCAAACCAGCTCTACAACAAATGCTAAAGGAACTTCTCTAAGTGGGAAACACAAGACAAGAAAAGGACCTACAAAAACAAATGCAAAAGAATTAAGAAAATGGTTATAGGAACATACATATCGATAATTACCTTAAATGTGAATGGATTAAATGCTCTATCCAAAAGACACAGGCTTGCTGAATGGAAACAAAAACAAGACCCACATATATGCTGTCTACAAGAGACCCACTTCAGACCTAGGGACACATACAGACTGAAATTGAGGGGATGGAAAAAGATATTCCATGCAAATGGAAATCAAAAGAAAGCTTGAGTAGCAATACTCATATCAGAAAAAATAGACTTTAAAATAAAGAATGCTACAAGAGACAAGGAAGGACACTACATAATGATCAAGGGATCAATCCAAGAAGAAGATATAACAATTATAAATATATATGCACCCAACATAGGAGCACCTCAATACACAAGGCAACTGCTAACAGCTATAAAAGAGGAAATCGACAGTAACACAATAATAGTGGGGGACTTTAACACCTCACTTGCACCAATGGGCAGATCATCCAAAATGAAAATAAATAAGGAAACAGAAGTTTTAAATGACACAATAAACCAGATAGATTTAATTGATATTTATAGGACATTCCATCCAAAAACAACAGATTACACTTTCTTCTCAAGTGCGCATGGAACATTCTCCAGGATAGATCACATCTTGGGTCACAAATCAAGCCTCAGTAAATTTAAGAAAATTGAAATCATATCTAGCATCGTTGCTGACCACAAGAGAAATTAGAACTCTTGCATTCCTATACGCTAATGATGAAAATTCTGAAAGAGAAATTACAGAAACACTCCCATCTACCGTTGTAATGAAAAAAATGAAATACCTAGGAATAAACCTACCTAGGGAGACAAAAGACCTGTATGCAAAAAACTATAAGATACTGATGAAAGAAATTAAAGGTGATACCAACAGATGGAGAGATATACCATGTTCTTGGATTGGAAGAATCAATATTGTGAAAATGACTCTACTACCCAAAGCAATCTACAGATTCAATGCAATCCCTATCAAATTACCAATGGCATTTTTTACAGGACTAGAACAAAAAATCTTAAAATTTGTATGGAGACACAAAAGACCCCGAATAGCCAAAGCAGTCTTGAGGGAGAAAAACGGAACAGGGGGAATCAGACTCCCTGACTTCAGACTATACTACAAAGCTACAATAATCAAGACAATATGGTACTGGTACAAAAACAGAAATATAGATCAATGGAACAAGATAGAAAGCCCAGAGATAAACCCACACACCTATGGTCAACTAATCTATTGCAAAGGAGGCAAGAATATACAATGGAGAAAAGAGAGTCTCTTCAATAAGTGGTGCTGGGAAAACTGGACAGCTACATGGAAAAGAATGAAATTAGAACACTCCCTAACACCATACACAAAAATAAATTCAAAATGGATTAGAGACCTAAATGTAAGACAGAACACTATAAAACTCTTAGAGAAAAACATAGGAAGAACATTATTTGACATAAATCACAGCAAGATACTTTTGACCCTCCTTCTAGAGAAATGGAAATAAAAACAAAAATAAACAAAGGGGACCTAATGAAACTTCAAAGCTTTTGCACAGCAAAGGAAACCATAAACAAGACAAAAAGACAGCCCTCAGAATGGGAAAAAATATTTGCAAAAGAATTAATGGACAAAGGATTAATCTCCAAAATATATAAACAGCCCACACAGCTCAATATTAAAGAAACAAACAACCCAATCCAAAAATGGGCAGAAGACCTAAATAGACGTTTCTCCAAAGAAGACATACAGATGGCCAAGAAGCACATGAAAAGCTGCTCAACATCACTAATTATTAGAGAAATGCAAATCAAAACTACAATGAAGTATCACCTCACACCAGTTAGAATGGGCATCATCAGAAAATCTACAAACAACAAATGCTGGAGAGGGTGTGGAGAAAAGGGAACACTCTTGCACTGCTGGTGGGAATGTAAATTGATACAGCCACTATGGAGAACAATATGGAGGTTCCTTAAAAAACTAAAAATAGAATTACCATATGATCCAGCAATCCCACTACTGGGCATATACCCAGAGAAAACCATAATTCAAAAAGACACATGCACCCTAATGTTCATTGCAGCACTATTTACAATAGCCAGGTCATGGAAGCAACCTAAATGTCCATCGATGGATGAATGGATAAAGAAGTCGTGGTATGTATATACAATGGAATATTACTCAGCCATAAAAAGGAACGAAATTGAGTCATTTGTTGAGATGTGGATGGACCTAGAGACTGTCACACAGAGTGAAGTAAGTCAGAAAGAGAAAAACAAATATCGTATATTAACACATGTACGTGGAACCTAGAAAAATGGTGCAGATGAACCAGTTTGCAGGGCAGAAGTTGAGACACAGATGTAGAGAACAAACGTATGGACACCAAGAGTGGTAAGCCACGGGGGTTTGGGGATGGTGATGTGCTGAATTGGGCTATTGGGATTGACATGTATACACTGATGTGTATAAAATTGATGACTAATAAGAACCTGCTGTATAAAAATATAAAATAAAATTCAAAAATTCCAAAAACAAATGACACTAGAGTGCTCTCAGATGTGTATATCAACAGAGAAGAATCTAGAACCCCCAAAGGGAGTCTTGCCATGTAGAGCACCCTCCTTCTGCCCCTGTTTCAAGCACCATGACTTAGTGATGAAGATCCAGACTGCCTGAGCTTGAATCCTGCTTCTGCCCTGGTTCTAGCCATGAGACTTTGGGAAATTTAACCACCTCTCTGTGTCTCAGTTTTATCAGCTTCTAAATGAAGCCAGTAGACTAATAGTAGCACTTACTTCATAGAAGCATTATGAGAGTTAAACAAGTTAATATTTGTAAGCCTTTTGGAAAAGTACCTTGCATATACTAGGCACCATATGTGTTTGTTATGTAAAATGAAAGCATTATTACAGAGATTAAGATAATATCCCCAGACAACTTTTATGTGTTCCAAAAGAAGAGCTGCAGTATTGGGGAGATGTTAGAGAAGGCCAACATGAAGCTATTCATGGGAGTGGAAATAAGGAAGGGTAGACTCTTGCTTAATAGTGACCCAAACCCCCTCACTTCTTTAGGATTCTTCAAGTCAGTATTTCTTGTCCTTTTTTTGACTCCAGCTAACCTTCCCCTCCTCTCCTCCCATTCACTGCCTGCCTGAATATTCCAGGCCTGGAAGGGTGACCAGACGTAGCACCACCCAATGGCACCCAGAAGAGAGGCGGTTGTAACCAGTTATTCTGAGTGAAGTGAAGTAGCAGACAAAGAGGAAACAAAGTGTTAGCAGCCAGAAGTTTTGTGTTATTCTCCATGAGTATGGAAAGTCCTTGGTTATGAGGTTTTAAAAAAAAGGAACCTACCACCCCCATACAATAGTATGCTATTTTCTGCTGGATTTTTTTTTTTTTTACTTTATATTATCTTTATTGAGATTTGAGTTGACTTGATTCCACTTCTGCAAAACACACACACACACACACACACAGATTCTCAAAACAGAGGTGGGGTCCTGACCACCCATTATTTTATCACTACTCAGCACTGTAAGCATATAATCAAAAATCGAGTATAACAAAGGAAATGTGGGTACATACCTCTACTAACATCAGCTCCCCAATTGATTGTTCACACCTCTTTCTTTTCCAACTTCCACGTAGATGAGTTTAGATACCCCCAAACTTACAGATTCATCCTTCTCTTATCAAGAGAAGAAAGGTTTGATTTAGAAAATACTTGAGTAACCCAAGTGGCCTAGCACTGACTTTGGGGCTCCTATTGTGAAGGCAATCTGGCTGCTTTGTGGGTCACCATATTGATCTCTAGGGCTGCTTTGTGGATTGGGTTGGTGTGGTGGGTCACTACCCCCTCTACTGGAGTCCTGTGTTGTCACAAGTATGCAGCTTCGAGCCTCTACTTGGAGATTGGATTTTTAAGCTAATGTCCTGACACCTAGTTTTCCCCATACTTAATATATTTTTTCTTGTCTATAACTGGGCTTTTGCTCTTTTTTTTTTTGAACAATAGCCAATATTTATTGAGCACTTACTCTGTGCCAGACATTTGTGCTAAGGTCTGTATCATGGAATCTTTACAATGATTTGCTTTATTTATTTATATTTTTCAATATTTTTATTGATTATACTCCATTTAAAATTATTAGAAAATAATAGCTGTATTCCCCTGTGCTATACAATACACCCTTTTGCTTGTCTGTTTTATACATAGTAGTTTGTTTTTCTTTTTTAACAACTTTATTGGAGTATAATTGCTTTACAATGGTGTGTTAGTTTGGGCTTTTGCTTTTAAGCCCTTTCTGAGTGTCTATGGTAGTAGTCTGCTCAAATCGCTTTCTAGAACAGAGGCTTGGTCTTTATCTTGAAGGCCCCTCTTCATTAGGACTTTGGACTAGTGGCAAATTGACTCTTGCCAGGACCCTTCTCCAGGCATGAAGTCCTCTCCCTAACCCCCAGGATGATGGTTGGGGCCTACTTATCCAGGAACAGATATCCAGAGGGGCCCGCTCACTTCTCTTGTACTTTTAAGTATCACCTGCTGGAACACACCATGATGTGCTCTACATTCAACAAGACATCAAGACCTTGTTGATACTGGACCCTTGTTTGTTTTGAAGAAGAAAATTCAAGTCAGCACATAACCATGTTCATGTGAATGATACCTGAACCATGTCTGGATATGGTCATTTCCTTGGATATTCTGCCTTGCTGGCCTGCCTAAACTTCTGTTATTGGCAAAGGTCTGGCCTCTAACCCCCAACCTCCTCTGTAGGTAGGTGGAGAGGTAGGTCCAGCTTCTGCTGAATAATCCTTTCTTGTTGGGAATAAATCACCATTCATGATAAATCCCAAAGTGGGATAACCATCAATCTCAGGGACAATTCCACTTCAGCATCAAAGTGGGTGAAGGCAGCACTGCTCAGTGGTTAAGCCTAAAGACACTGGAGTTCAAATCATACTTCCCCCACTTTTTGGCTAAATGACTTCTGATTCTCTGTGTTAATGTCTTCATCTGTAAACTGGGATATTAATAGTATCCATCTCATAAGGTGTTGTGAGGATTAGGCAAAATAACAAACGTACGCTACTTAGAGTAATGCCAGACATGTAGTGATTGCTTCATAAATGGTTAATTATTACTATTATTGACAGGAGAGAGGATAAGGGAGCAAGTGGAGGGGCTGAAGAAAGAGAAGTGAGAAAGGTGTGGAGAAAAGGAAGAATTAAAGGAGTGTGAGAAAGAACACATAGAGGGGCATGAAGCAAAAGTGGTGGATTCTTGTTTTCTACCCCAAAGGGTAGGTAGCTAGTAGAATACTTGGAGGGACAGTCAGAGTCACAGTGTTTACAGGTCATGATGAGGAAGTTGAGATTATAGAGCATAAGACTGTGAGTCTTGGTTCTTAGAGAAAACTTTTCCAACATGGAATGGTCATGAGCTTTGCACACTCAGATTCCTCTTATTTCAGTGATTTCAAGGGAAAATGGGATTTCCAACCCCCTTTTCCCACTGCATTTCAGCTGCTTCCACTGCTCTGAATTCCAGGGAAGTAAGTAAAGTCAGTGTTGATGTCTAAGCCCAGTGCTAAATATAAGGGACCACCTTTGCCAGGAATAGCAGCAGGAGGGATTTCGGGTATATTTTTGACTCAGGAAATGTTGGTGGAATAAATTTTAAAAAGTAAACAGATCTATTCAGCAAAGGCCAATTGTACCTGAAAGTACTTTTAGTTTTACTGCTATAAAAACAAGTCCCCACCCCTCATTTATGGATCCCTGACAAAATGAATATTTCATCCCTGGTTTTCTCTTATGGAACCCCAAAATCCCACACCTAAGCTCAAATTCCCACCATCTTTTCATCTGCTCATGTTCCTTGGATCATCCTAAACAGAGGAGTCTCGCCCAGGATCTCAGTGCAAGAAAGCTCTGGCTCCTCCTAAAACCACGTGAAAAGCAAGTGTGAAAAACAACAGCATTAGCTAATATTTGTTAAGCACCTACTATATTCAGATACTGTGCCAAGTGTTGTACATTGATTATCATTTTGGTTCTCAAAACAATCCTATTGTACTAATAGTTCTCCCATTTTGAAATCTAAATAACATTTTTGGGGCCCAGGATGGGCTGTCCCCAAATACGCCACAATGGCATATTGATTATTATTATTACTTTTTGGCCGTGCCACTTGCAGGGATCTCAGTTCCCCTACCAGGGATTGAACCCGGGCCATGGCAGTGAAAGCCCAGAATTCTAACCATTAGGCCACCAGGTAACTCCCAATGTTGATTATTTTGAATTGAAGTTCCTTAAGAAGCAGCCAATGCAAGAGGGAAACTCTGACTCTTCTCTGTCCCCCTGAAAGCAGAAAATAAATCTCCCATATGAAAGGTGCACTCCCTATATCTGGAGGTACAAGGACATCCTTATCACCAGAGACAGGGAATTTGGGGCAAGGAGCTTGTATAAACAAACCTTGTTACTTTAATTTACTACTTCAAGCCCAAACTCTGTTTACATTCTTCACTGATTGAGCACCCAAAGCCTAAGTTTCTTTGTCCTGTTGATTCTTCACAAGTTTATTTTTTCTTTGTCTAAAAAGTATAAAAGCTGTTTGTGTTGGCCACTTGTTAGGTCTAATTTCTATGAGACTTCTGTGTGCACAAATTAGAATTTGTCTCTTTTCTCCTATAATTTGTCTTGTGTCAATTTTATTATTAGTCCAGCCACAAGAACTCAAGAGGGGGAAGAGGGGAAATAGTCCTCTTCCTGACAACAGGTGGAGTTTATATAACTTTCCCAAAGTCCTAAAACTAATGGATGAATGATTCACTGCTAGCTGATTTGACAACTTCGATTTTAGTTTCAGTAGATGAGGCAAGTGTATCTTAGAGCTGCCTTTCATCGTAGCATGTTTTGCCCTTTGAAGAGTATCAAGGACGTGGAAACTGAATGAGTGAAGAGGTCAGAAAAGTGTGCAGCAGAAAGAACTATAGCCCTGGGGTTAACAGAACAAATGTCCATTTCCAGCTCTACCAATTTCAGGTTGTGAAATTTCAGGTGAATTTTTTAACTTGAATCTTAGATTACACTTTTTTGCATAATGGAATTAATAATATCTATCTTGCTTATTTAAATGATTTTAGTATGTATCACATAAGAATGTGGGCATAAAAATTGTAAAATGCTTTCCAAGTTAAGTGATATCAAGTACCACCCTGTCCAACCCTTCTTTGGAAGATTGGGGGACATCCCTAGATTTACACTTAGGTTCTATTCAACTTTTTTCCCCATCTACTTGCATTTTCTACTTGTATGTCCAGATGACTAACATAGGCTCTAAAAACTTGACCTGCCCAGTGGATACAATATCTATGAAGCTCACATTAAATGAGCCACAGTTTTAAATGGTTAAGGGAACCAGAGAGACCAAAGTGCATGGATTCTACCTTTTCAAGAAATCCTAACCCACTAGATTCTCTGTGTTCTAACTCATGCCAGGAATTTGCTAATGCATTTCCAAAGCTGGTAAGAGACACTATAAGTAGGTTTAGAAATGCCAAATATAGTCAGTTTTTACATAAATAAGGCAATTGTTAGGATTCAATGAGATAATATATGCAATGACAAAGCACTCCCATAACTATGTTGATGTTACATAGTTTTCTTTGTACTAACAACAACCAATATTCATTTAACCTTTATAATTTACTGTTAAGCCATAAGTAAGAAAAACAGAATTTTCAGTTCAACTTCTCTGTTTCTTTTTTGAGAACTAACTTATTTGTAGAACAGGGATGATAATCTCTTCTCCATTTATTTTAGGGTTTTTGGAGGACAGAAGCAGAGCAATAGCTCTGAATTTACTTTGAAAATAAAGGGGGCTTATAGCAATGAAATTTTTACAATGATAATTATAGTCATGCATCTCTCTAATCTGCTGGAGAAATGAAATAATTGAGAAGGGTCTATCTCTGTTAAAGTCTATATAACACATTCTAACACCAAAAAAAAATTGCTTTTAAGTTTTTCAAGGTTTTGGATTATCTGTTTCTCTGTTGGTTTTCTGGGCAGGTCTACCATATGCTGACTCTTCTGAGCAAAAGGGTTTGTCTCAGATCTTTAGAGACTGAATACAAATAAAATTCGGAAATATAAACTCTAAAGCTGAAAAACAGTTAGGTTTGGGTTTTAGGACTCTCCCCAGTCAGTTGGATTCCTTTTGAGACCCAGGGTGTTTCTGTTAAAGCAGATCAAAAGGGCATTTCAATGTCTTCCTTAAGG
The DNA here is from genome assembly GCF_005190385.1 of Monodon monoceros. Classification (NCBI taxonomy): domain Eukaryota; kingdom Metazoa; phylum Chordata; class Mammalia; order Artiodactyla; family Monodontidae; genus Monodon; species Monodon monoceros. The sequence continues at coordinate 66,020,356 of NW_021703774.1, read as the reverse complement.
GAAATTTCTAAAACAACAGAAAATTAGGAGGGGATCATCAAGGGTCAGAACTCACAGGTTTGTAGACAAAGGAGCAAGATCCATAGGTGGTGAAGAGCCATCTTCTTCCAGAGTATAAACTTCTGTGCAAAAGTATGGCTCTCTTCCAGTGGAGAATCAGTTTCACTTCTGTTTTCATGCCCCTTTTTATAGAAGGCATTGAAGAAAGGAAGTGAGTTAGCTGATGAAGGACATGCTAGTTTTTTTTTTTCTATTGTATAATTAGTTATTTTTTCCACAAATATTTATTGAATGCCTACTATGTGTCAGACACTCTTCTGGGCACTGGCAATATAAAGAACAACAAAGCAATTGATCACCCTCCTTTCATGGAGCTCATATTCTTGTTGGGGAGATCAATATTAACAGGCAATATAGTGTGATAAGTGTTGCCGAAGAGAAAATAATGGGAACTGAGAGGGCAGCAGGGAGTTCTAACCCAGACTAGGACAGTGTGGGGAAGGCTTCCTGAAGGAACTGACAACCAAGCTGAGTCAGGTCTGAAGAGTAAGTTAACATTATTAGGAGAAAGGTGGTAGGGATTATGAATAGGAAGAATGTTTTAACACTATAGGAGCTTAATAAGTGGTAGCAGTTAATATTACATAATTATAGTTGCATGTAATAATAATTATTTATAATTCTATTATACAGTTTTATAATTGTATATAACTGTAAAATTATTTATACTGTATAATTATATTATATGTAATAGTAATATAATGTATATTATCAGATAATATATAAATTACATTATACATTGTAATGTATATATGTATATACATAAATAATATATATAATGTATAATTTGTATAATTATGTTATGATTGAGCTAGATGTAACACAGGACTGTTCTCTAGTATACTTCTAGGATACTCCTCTAGTTATGCTCCTAGCCAATCCCTGTTAGAAGTATAACAAGGACCTTGTCTGTGTGGGGTGTGTTGGAGAGTGGTAATATGAGTAAATATTTGGGACCAGATGCTAAGCAGTTTGAACTTGGACCCAGATGTTTTGGGAAGTGCTGGGAAAACTGAGGAGATAGGTCCTGAGACCTGGGGAAGTAAGATTTTATGCAGCCTTTCCCTCAGCCAGCTAGCTCATTTCTAGAGGTCCTGAGCATCTGGAGTCATTCATAAAACAATCCTGCTCATCATTCTCCATATATACTTATTCAATATTGAATAGTTGAGTGCCTTTATGTAGATATAGTGAACTGGGAAGCTGAGACCAAAGAAGGATTAAAATAAAACTAAAATTTCCCAATTTTATTTTTTCCTTTCACAAGATAAAACCATATTACTTTCACAGTTTTAGCAAGAATATCTTCCTGAAATATGTAATTAATACATTTGCAAAACCACACATCTATCTTGTATTAGTTGTATAGAGAAGGAAGAAAGACTATGAAGTTGCCAAGAGCTGCTGGAAACCTTTGTATCCTCTTTTTCCCTTCTTCAGTCTCTGAAAAAATGTTTCTTCGTCTCTTGCATTTAAAACTCTTGCTTGGTCTCATGTGTATGTCTTTAGAACTCCTTTATTGGATGAGATAGGGCACATTCAGGGTGGTATGGCCATAGACAAGAACTCCTATATTGGTATCTTACTCAAGGACTTATGTTCTCTTAAGCTTGAACCAGTGTCTTATCTCTGTCTTTCAGCCTTAACCTGCCACACAATAGTGTATTTTTTTTTATCAAGAAGATACTAGCTTTTGAGACTTCTTCTCTTGATGTGCCCTTTGTAGATGAGCAAAGAGCCAAATACCTTGAGATCTGGGGCAGGAGGCCAGTCTGGGGTACAGACCAACAGAAGAGAGAGTCTGTGACAGACAGAAAATTTGAGAAGACAGAAAGATTAGATAAAACTTAGGTGACCCTGTGGGATGGCAGGACAAGCTGGAATCTGGAAAAGCCTCCAGTGCAAAAACAAATTCTTTTTGTCCAACATTTCCCATGCCCTCCAGAATTTTGCTGAGAAAGTGGCACTGAGAAGGATCTGGAAAACAGAGGCAGATTGTATGACACATGTAGTTGGAGTTTTAATATAAAAGTGAACCAAAAATAATGAAACTACAGCCCAACCCCTTCCCACTTCAAATATTAGTAAGATCTGAAAGGCAGTGGTGGTGAAGGAGGTTGGGGGTTAGGCTAACTGTAAGTGAACTGAATCTCATTAAAGCTATGACACTATCCCAGCTCAATTTAATTCTAAGGAGAATATTAATGATCACCTTCTCACTCAAAATGCCAGGCAGAGGGAAGGGATTGCATTCCTAGGGAAATAAAGTAAAACAAACGAAAAAAGCATTATACTTAACAATATATTTTCTTTTATACAACTATTTGAATACAATAAAAATTATGAGAATTGTTAAGAAGCAAGAAAATATGATTCATAATCAGGAGAAAGCTAAATCAATAGAAATAAACTACAGATGAGCAGGTTTGAGAAATAGCAGGTAAAGACTTTAAAACAACTGCTGTAAATATTTTTAAGAATTTACAGGAAAATGTGTTGAAACTTTGAAAAGATGGCCTGTTTCCAGAGAGAAATCAAAATCCCAATGAAGAACCAACTTGAAATTCTAAAGTGTAAAAATATGATATATGAAACAAATTTAATTAGATGGACTTAATATCAGAATAAGCACTTCAGAAGAAAGGGTCAGTGAACGTCAAGACAATAAAAACTATTCAAACTGAAGTAGAGAGGAGATCAAAAATATGAAATACTTACAGATAAATTTGATGAAAGCTTAAGGATAAATCTGACAAAAGATACTGGAAACTAGAAATAAGTGGGAAGGAATGCCTATTGATGTGTTGGAAGATTCAATATTGTTAAGATGTTAGTTCTCCCCAGATTGATCTATAGATCCAACAAAATCCCACTCAAAATCCCAGTAGGTATTTTTGTTTTTGAACATTGTAAGACACTTGTTTTATTTAGTAAATAAATTTCTCTAAATACATATAATAAAATGCTGTAATTATATTAAACAAGTAATAATTACAAACATGTAGACCCTATTATAGCCTAGTTCTTCATAATCACTGTGATGATTACTATACTATCTGGAGAAAACCTGTGGCAAAAACTAAAATTGAAAAATCCTTTGGTGAGCACAGTCATCCCTCCCTCCATCAAAACGAAAAGTTTACCAAACTATAGCAAATATAAAAGAGGTGGTTAGTAATTCACAACAGTCTTCAAGAGGATTAATTATCAATTCTTTACCTGATTTAGATACATCCACTTGTTCTCTAATCTCATCTTTACCAAATGTGTCAAGCAATATTAGATGCTGGAGACGACAGAAGAATCAAACTTTCCCTACCCCTACCAAATTACAAGATTCCTGATGAGTATAAGTTTCTTGAAAATAGTGGAAATTTTTTCTACCTGAGAGTGGAGAATGTGATGTAGAATTTTGCATTTGGCACGGAATCTGGCTTAGATGATTTGGTGAAATATGAGGACTGGGCATGTGATGGAACATTTAAATGTAGTCCAGATGTGTTCTACCAGTTGTATACGTTATATGCATTGATAAGAGATAACAACATTCCTCATCTGTTCATTTTGCTTCTAGGGAAATCTGAAGAGATTTACAGCAGACTTTCTTATATTATAAACAACTTACATTGAATCCAACATTGGATCCTGAATCCTTAATGGCTGACCTTGAGAAAGGAAGTATCATCCTTCAATTTAAGATATACCTAAATACAGTTACAATCATGAATCTACACATTTAACATGTTTTCAAATATTTTTGTATTTTATTTTCCACAATAAAATATTTTTAATTGAAGTGTAGCTGATTTACACTGTTGTGTTAATTTCTGCTGTAGAGCAAAATTTTATAGATATATAATTTTATATAAATATATATATATATATATAATTCTTTTTTTTTAAACATCTTTATTGGGGTATAATTGCTTTACAATGGTGTGTTAGTTTCTGCTTTATAACAAAGTGAATCAGTTATACATATACATATGTTCCCATATCTCTTCCCTCTTGTGCCTCCCTCCCTCCCACCCTCCCTAACCCACCCCTCCAGGCTGTCACAAAGCACCAAGCCGATATCCCTGTGTCATACGGCTGCTTCCCACTAGTTATCTACCTTACGTTTGTTACTGTATATATGTCCATGCCTCTCTCTCGCCCTGTCACAGCTCACCCTTCCCCCTCCCCATATCCTCAAGTCCGTTCTCCAGTAGGTCTGTGTCTTTATTCCTGTCTTACCCCTAGGTTCTTCATGACATTTTTTTTTCTTAAATTCCATATATATGTGTTAGCATACGGTATTTGTCTTTTTCTTTCTGACTTACTTCACTCTGTATGACAGACTCTAGGTCTATCCACCTCAATCCAAATAGGTCAATTTCGTTTCTTTTTATGGCTGAGTAATATTCCATTGTATATATGTGCCACATCTTCTTTATCCATTCATCCGATGATGGACACTTAGGTTGTTTCCATCTCCGGGCTATTGTAAATAGAGCTGCAATGAACATTTTGGTACATGACTCTTTTTGAATTTTGGTTTTCTCACGGTATATGCCCAGTAGTGGGATTGCTGGGTCATATGGTAGTTCTATTTGTAGTTTTTTAAGGAACCTCCATACTGTTCTCCATAGTGGCTGAACCAATTCACATTCCCACCAGCAGTGCAAGAGTGTTCCCTTTTCTCCACACCCTCTCCAGCATTTATTGTTTCTAGATTTTTTGATGATGGCCATTCTGACTGGTGTGGGATGATATCTCATTGTAGTTTTGATTTGCATTTCTCTAATGATTAATGATGTTGAGCATTCTTTCATGTGTTTGTTGGCAGTCTGTATATCTTCTTTGGAGAAATGTCTATTTAGGTCTTCTGCCCATTTTTGGATTGGGTTGTTTGTTTTTTTGTTATTGAGCTGCATGAGCTGCTTGTAAATTTTGGAGATTAATCCTTTGTCAGTTGCTTCATTTGCAAATATTTTCTCCCATTCTGAGCGTTGTCTTTTGGTATTGTTTATGGTTTCCTTTGCTGTGCAAAAGCTTTGAAGTTTCATTAGGTCCCATTTGTTTATTTTTGTTTTTATTTCCATTTCTCTTGGAGGTGGGTCAAAAAGGATCTTGCTGTGCTTTATGTCATAGAGTGTTCTGCCTATGTTTTCCTCTAAGAGTTTGATAGTTTCTGGCCTTATATTTAGGTCTTTAATCCATTTTGAGCTTATATTTGTGTATGGTGTTAGGGAGTGATCTAATCTCATACTTTTACATGTACCTGTCCAGTTTTCACAGCACCATGTATTGAAGAGGCTGTCCACTGTACATTCCTGCCACCTTTATCAAAGATAAGGTGTTCATATGTGCGTGGGTTAATCTCTGGGCTTTCTATCCTGTTCCATTAATCTATCTTTCTGTTTTTGTGCCAGTACCATACTGTCTTGAGTACTGTAGCTTTGTGGTATAGTCTGAAGTCAGGGAGCCTGATTCCTCCAGCTCCGTTTTTCGTTCTCAAGATTGCTTTGGCTATTCGGGGTCTTTTGTGTTTCCATACAAATTGTGAAATTTTTTGTTCTAGTTCTGTGAAAAATGCCAGTGGTAGTTTGATAGGGATTGCATTGAATCTGTAGATTGCTTTGGGTAGTAGAGTCATTTTCACAATGTTGATTCTTCCAATCCAAGAACATGGTATATCTCTCCATCTATTTGTATCATCTTTAATTTCTTTCATCAGTGTCTTATAATTTTTTGCATACAGGTCTTTTGTCTCCTTAGGTATGTTTATTCCTAGATATTTTATTCTTTTTGTTGCAATGGTAAATGGGAGTGTTTTCTTGATTTCACTTTCAGATTTTTCATCATTAGTATATAGGAATGCCAGAGATTTCTGTGCATTAATTTTGTATCCTGCTACTTTACCAAATTCATTGATTAGCTCTAGTAGTTTTCTGGAAGCATCTTTAGGATTCTCTATGTATAGTATCATGTCATCTGCCAACAGTGACAGCTTTACTTCTTCTTTTCCGATTTGGATCCCTTTTATTTCCTTTTCTTCTCTGATTGCCGTGGCTAAAACTTCCAAAACTATGTTGAATAAGAGTGGTAAGAGTGGGCAACCTTGTCTTGTTCCTGATTTTAGTGGAAATGCTTTCAGTTTTTCACCATTGAAAATGATTTTGGCTGTGGAGTTGTCATATATGGCCTTTATTATGTTGAGGAAAGTTCCCTCTATGCCTACTTTCTGGAGGGCTTTTATCATAAATGGTGTTGAATTTTGTCGAAAGCTTTCTCTGCATCTATTGAGATGATCATATGGTTTTTCTCCTTCAATTTGTTAATATGGTGTATCACATTGATTGATTTGCATTTATTGAAGAATCCTTGCATTCCTGGAGTAAACCCCACTTGATCAAGATGTATGATCCTTTTAATGTGCTGTTGGATTCTGTTTGCTAGTATTTTGTTGAGGATTTTTGCATCTGTGTTCATCAGTGACTTTGGCCTGTAGTTTTCTTTCTTTGTGACATCCTTGTCTGGTTTTGGTATCAAGGTGATGGTGGCCTCGTAGAATGAGTTTGGGAGTGTTCCTCCGTCTGCTATATTTTGGAAGAGTTTGAGAAGGATAGGTGTTAGCTCTTCTCTAAATGTTTGATAGAATTCGCCTGTGAAGCCATCTGGTCCTGGGTTTTTGTCTGTTGGAACATTTTTAATCACAGTTTCAATTTCAGTGCTTGTGATTGGTCTGTTCATATTTTCTATTTTTTCCTGATTCACTCTTGGCAGGTTGTGCATTTCTAAGAATTTGTCCATTTTTTCCAGGTTGTCCATTTTATTGGCATAGAGTTACTTGTAGTAATCTCTCATGATCTTTTTTGTTTCTGCAGTGTCAGTTGTTACTTTTCCTTTTTCATTTCTAATTCTATTGATTTGAATCTTCTCCCTTTTTTTCTTGATAAGTCTGGCTAATGGTTTATCAATTTTGTTTATCTTCTCAAAGAACGAGCTTTTAGTTTTATTGATCTTTGTTATCATTTCCTTCATTTCTTTTTCATTTATTTCTGATCTGATCTTTATGATTTCTTTCCTTCTGCTAACTTTGTGGTTTTTTTGTTCTTCTTTCTCTAATTGCTTTAGGTGCAAGGTTAGGTTGTTTATTCGAGATGTTTCCTGTTTCTTAAGGTAGGATTGTATTGCTATAAACTTCACTCTTAGAACTGTTTTTGCTGCATCCCATAGGTTTTGGGTCTTCGTGTCTCCATTGTCATTTGTTCCTAGTTATTTTTTATTTCCTCTTTGATTTCTTCAGTGATCTCTTCGTTATTAAGTAGTGTATTGTTTAGCCTCCATGTGTTTGTATTTTTTACAGATCTTCTCCTGTAACAGATATCTAGTCTCATAGCGTTGTGGTGGGAAAAGATACTTGATACAATTTCAATTTTCTTAAATTTACCAAGACTTGATTTGTGACCCAAGATATGATCTATCCTAGAGAATGTTCCATGAGCACTTGGGAAAAATGTGTATTCTGTTGTTTTTGGATGGAATGTCCTGTAAATATCAATTAAGTCCATCTTGTTTAATGTATCATTTAAAGCTTTTGTTTCCTTATTTATTTTCATTTTGGATGATCTGTCCAATGGTGAAAGTGGGGTGTTAAAGTCCCCTACTTTGAATGTGTTACTATCGATATCCCCTTTTATGATTGTTAGTATTTGCTTTATGTATTGAGGTGCTCCTATGTTGGATACATAAATAATTACAATTGTTATATCTCCTTCTTGGATTGATCCCTTGATCATTATGTAGTGTCCTTCTTTGTCTCTTGTAATAGTCTTTATTTTAAAGTCTATTTTGTCTGATATGAGAATTGCTACTCCAGCTTTCTTTTGGTTTCCATTTGCATGGGATATCTTTTTCCATCCCCTTACTTTCAGTCTGTATGTGTCTCTAGGTCTGAAGTAGGTCTCTTGTAGAAAGCATATATATGGGTCTTGTTTTTGTATCCATTCAGCCAATCTGTGTCTTTTGGTAGGAGCATTTAGTCCATTTACATTTAAGGTAATTATTGATATGTATGTTCCTATTCCCATTTTCTTAATTGTTTTGGGTTCGTTATTGTAGGTCTTTTCCTTCTGTTGTGTTTCTTGCCTAGAGAAGTTCCTTTAGCGTTTGTTGTAAAGCTCGTTTGGTGGTGCTGAACTCTCTCAGCTTTTGCTTGTCTGTAAAGGTTTTAATTTCTCCATCAAATCTGAATGAGATCCTTGCTGGGTAGAGTAATCTTGGTTGCAGGTTTTTCTCCTTCATCACTTAAAATATGTCCTGCCAGTCCCTTCTGGCTTGCAGAGTTTCTGCTGAAAGATCACCTGTTAAACTTATGGGGATTCCCTTGTGTGTTATTTGTTGCTTTTCCCTTGCTGCTTTTAATGTGTTTTCTTTGTATTTAATTTTTGACAGTTTGATTAATATGTGTCTTGGCATATTTCTCCTTGGATTTATCCTGTATGGGACTCTCTGTGCTTCCTGGACTTGATTAACTAATTCCTTTCCCATATTAGGGAAGTTTTCAACTATAATCTCTTCAAATATTTTCTTAGTTCCTTTCTTTTTCTCTTCTTCTTCTGGGACCCCTATAATTCGAATGTTGGTGTGTTTAATGTTGTCCCAGAGTTCTCTGAGACTGTCTTAAGTTCTCTTCATTCTTTTTTCTTTATTTTGCTCTGCAACAATTATTTAGACTATTTTATCTTCCAGGTCACTTATCCGTTCTTTTGCCGCAGTTATTCTGCTGTTGATCCCTTCTAGAGTATTTTTAATTTCATTTATTGTGTTGTTCATCATTTGCTTGTTTCCTCTTTAGTTCTTCTAGGTCCTTGTTAAATGTTTCTTGAATTTTCTCTATTCTATTTCCAAGATTTTGGATTATCTTTACTATCATTATTCTGAATTCTTTTTCAGGTAGACTGCCTATTTCCTCTTCATTTGTTAGGTCTGGTGGGATTTTACCTTGCTCCTTCATCTGCTGTGTGTTTTTCTGTCCTCTCATTTTGCTTATCTTACTGTGTTTCACATCTCCTTTCTGCAGGCTACAGGTTCGTAGTTCCCATTGTTTTTGTTGTCTGTCCCCAGTGGCTAAATTTGGTTCAGTGGGTTGTGTAGGCTTCCTGGTGGAGGGGACTAGTGCCTGTGTTCTGGTGGATGAAGCTGGATCTTGTCTTTCTGGTGGGCAGGTCCATGTCTGGTTGTGTGTTTTGGGGTGTCTGTGGACTTATTATGGTTTTAGGCAGCCACTCTGCTAATGGGTGGGGTTGTGTTCCTGTTTTGCTAGTTGTTTGGCATAGGGTGTCCAGCACTGTAGCTTTCTGGTCGTTGAGTGAAGCTCGGTGCTGGTGTTGAGATGGAGATCTCTGGGAGATTTTCGCCGTTTGATATTATGTGGAGCTGGGAGGTCTCTTGTGGACCAGTGTCCTGAAGTTGGCTCTCCCACCTCAGAGGCACAGCACTGACTCCTGGCTGTGGCATCAAGAGTCTTTCATCCACACAGCTCAGAATGAAAGGGAGAAAAAGTAGAAAGAAAGAAAGAAAGAAAGAAAGAAAGAAAGAAAGAAAGAAAGA